>NC_056739.1:1952459352-1952596852 GCF_019279795.1 Protopterus annectens
TATCATCCAGACATTGCCTCAGCAGATAGATTCACCATGGAGTTTTATACCCTCATAAATAAATGTATATAATGTATGAGTTCCACCCAGATCCAAATAAAACAGGAAATTTAAAAGTAAACCATCCTGGTGGTCCACTGCCATAAATAAAATCTACAGTAAAAGTAAATAAAAGTCATTAGAATATGCAGCAGATGTAAGGATCCCCAAGTCAAGGAAAATATTAGGAACTGGACTAAGAATTTTAAAAAAGACTATTACATCTCCGCAGGCAGCTTATGAACTCAGGTCAACATCTGAAGTCAAGGAAATTGCAAAACCTTCTTTAGTTATGTTAGAAAAATAAAAAAAAATAACAGACAACTATGTACAGAACTACAGAACTTATACTAAATGATAAAACCCACTCAGACAAGGTGGACATTGTCTTTATTCTAGACAACACATTTAGTACAAATTTAACCCCTGAAATAACTATACAAAGCTCTATGATCCCCAGAGATCTCACCCCCAATATCATCATTGAATAGCATGTACTGAAAAGGCTGCCATGACTAAGAACAGTTACTTCATGGGAATGGATAATATATCCATCTGTTTGATAAATAGTACTACAAAGCCCTGGCAGAACCTATGCATAAGCTGCTTAACCATAGCCTGAATACAGACAGAGTCCCAAAAGTATAGCATAAAGCACTGGTATTGCCACTCTATAAATATGGCAATGCTACTGATCCCAGATACTATAGGCCCATCAACCTTTTGAGTCTTACTGTAACACCATGGAAAACATCATAACTTCATCATAACGCTCCCCCTTTCCCCTGACCTCAGACTGCAAAGCTCCACGCCCTCCTTCAAAAGCCTACTTAAAACATACCTCTTCACCAACAAACTATGCAACTATACTTGACCCCCTGAAGCCTCATCCACTCACTATTTCTACACCCCACCTGTCATGGACAACGCAAACAACATGCTCTAACTATACCTATCCATGTGTGAGCAATAACCATATGAGAGTATGTACATGTGTGTGTGTAGATATATATATATATATATATATATATATATATATATATATATATATATATATATATATATATATATATATATATATCAGGGGCGGCCCGTGCTATTGGACTGCAGCCCCCTCAACTTCAAACTAACAAAATAAAAAGAAAATAAATATTTTAAAATTTTGTGGACTTCGCGCATGCGCACTAGTCTAGACTGCTGCTGAGACAGTCTGGAGCAACTGCCTGGGAACTCGCTGGGGAAATGCGTCGGGGTCGGACTGCAAGGTCGGCAGTCAGGAGAAGGATCTCGGGTCTGGATTGGAGCTTGCTGCAGGGGAAGATCTCACAATGGGCAAGGTTGGGATTTGCACGGGTTTTTCAGCTGCACTTGTCGGGGGTTTTGTGGACAGGGACCTGGATTCTAATGGTGGTTTTGCGGACAGGGATGTACTACAGGACCAGGTAAGTGTGTGTGTGTGTGTAAATGCCCCTGGCACAATATACTGGCGGTTAGGCTCATGGTGGTGTGGTAGAGAATACCTCAGGCTTGAACCCTGTACCTTGTATGCAGGTGTTAAAGACCTGAATTCCCTACCCACCACCATTTGTAAAGAAAACTGCAGATTTTTGCCTCATATTTGATCTGATCTGTTCCTCATAATATCTGTGGTTTATAAATGTTGCAATGCTTGATATTTGATGGTGCAGTGGTAGCATTGTTGCCTCACAGCTGCAGGTTCTCAGGTTTGCATCTTGGCTGGGGTGCCTTCTTTGTGGGGGGGGTCTGTATTTTCTCCCTGTGTTTGTGTGGGTTTGCTTTTGTGTCCTCCCATGTTACAAAGACATGTCTGCATTATTTCTTCCTGGGCCTCTGCTGAGAATTGTTTTTTTTTTTGTTCCAAGTCAGACTGTCCTGATTAACAAATGTTAAATAAAATTGACAGGCATTTGAATTTCAGACTTCAGGTTTCTGAATGCTTAGTTCCTTACATATTTGATGGTGCAGTGGCAGTATTGTTGCCTCACAGCTATAGGTTTTCTGGTTTGATTCTTGGATGGGGTGCCTTCTGTGTGGAGTCTGCATCTTATACCTGTGTTTGTGTGGATTTGCTCTGGTGTCCTGCCATTTTACAAAGACATGTGTCTACAGTATTTCTCCCTGGGCCTCTGCTGAAAATTGTTTTTGTTCCGTCAGAAGTAAAATTGACAGGCATTTGAATTTCAGACTTCATATTCTTCAGAAAATACATAGTAAAACAACGTTTTATTCTAGCAATAAATATATAGTAACGCAACCTTTTATTATAGCAATTTTTTTAAGTTTATAAGATGGCTATATGAAATTTGTCCTTATTTTTTGGGACTGTAATACCCTGTTAGTGGCTTTGTCCAGGTTTTTTGTGCTAAGGTTGACAGCTATGTCAAGAACTGAATTCACTGAATATGTTTGAGGGCTGTATTCCCTCATTACTGGGTTTGTCCAGGTGTTTTGTACTAAGAGGTTGACAGCTATGGTGAGAACTGAATTCATTAAATGATAGCCATTTAAGTTTCAGTCTTCCTCTCTTTCACAAAGCAGGTGATTTGGCATAGTGGTATGTTGTTCTGACTCTTTTGCACAGGGACCTTGGCAGTAAAATGTATGGTAGTAACACATCATTTTATTCTAGCAGCTTTCCAAGATTATAAAAGCAATGTTTAATGTGTCCCTGTTTTTTGCCCTTTTGACCCACCCCAATAAATTTGGCTTTTTCCGGACTTCTTGTTCTGCGAAGTTGAGATGCAGTTGAGTATTGAGTAGATTTTACAAGGAGCTGAGAGCTGCAGGGGAAGAGAAGTTTAGTGCTGATTATGCTTAGTCAGCTCACATTGCTAATAGCACAAAAGGTTGTGTACTTGCTTTTGATGCAGAAGGCTGTTGGTTCTACTCCCATAAAGGGTGAATGCTGCCGTACTGAAAATTAAGATACTAACTATGAGCCTGTTATCAGTTTGCCATCCATTTCCTATTGCAATATTACTAGCTTATTTTTAATGTAATTTAGGCAATTTATTCCTCAGGGGCATCAGACACTTTATTTTTCAATGAAACCATGAAATATAAAGGTGATTGCTAGCACCAACCTCTTCATTACAGATTTATTTAACGTGGAATTATTTAGATGACTTTTTTACTACTTCAGAGATTGTGCATATTTACTGATAATGGTGGACTGTAGAATTGTGCATATTTACTGATAATAGTGGACTGTAGAAGTTTGAGTAGACTTTTATGATGGAAATGTTCTGAATTGGACAGTTTTGTTTCATTGTTTACTGGAAAAATGTTCAAAGCAATAGGAAGGTGTATCAAAGAGCACATGTATGTTTCATATGCAAGGGGCCTATAATTTGAAAACAGCCCAGAATTAATTTTTATCTGCCACGGGTAAAATGTATTTTCTTTGAATGTGGGTTTTAATGTTGTTTCAATGAAAGTGAGTTTCAAGGGCAGAGAAGGTTTAATGCCAAGTTTGTTTAGCAAATGTCTTAGTGTTTGTGCTGTAAAATGCAAAATAAAACTTTCAAATGAAGTTCAAATCATCATAGAAGTAAATCAGTATGCACATTAGTGTTGATGGTAAATGGAGTGAAATAGCAAAGTAATGGATCAGTGGAATGGCTGCAGGGATGCTCCATTCGACCATGTTTTTGTGAGGGGGAAGGGTGGCAAACTTAGACAGCCCCAGCTGAACTATACCTCCCAACTGTCCAGATTTTCAAAGAATGAATAGATTTTTTGCTTCTTATTTTTGGTTTGTTCCTCATAAAATTTGTGGCTTTCTGGCAAATCATTTAGGAATTAAGTCACTAAATAATGACACACTAGGTTCAGACTTCATAACCTTCAGAAAAATGCATGCTAAAGTAAGACCTGTTCTATCAACTGTCCCAGTTTATAGAAGAGCAATTTTTAGTACTGTTTATATGTTCCCCCAATATATTTGGCCTTGTCCAGATTTATTGCATTAACAGGTTGAGAGGTACATGCAAATAAATTGCTTTATAGAATTAGGCATAGCCAAACCTCTGAACTGTCCCTGATTTTGACTCAAAATGTTGCTCTTCCCCTAATTATCCCTCCGCAAAATAGCAATTTTGGAAGAAAATATGGAGGGTTTATAATTAAGAAATGACTGTAATAATCAGATTACTTTTATTTCAGAAATGCATGTAGATTATTTTATTTTGTCAGCTGCTCAAGTTAGCAGTACTAATATTAAAGTGTCCCTTCTTTGACAGGTTCCCAGTTGTATTGTGTTGCTATTTTATAGGTTCATAGGTTCATAGGTTGGTACTAGGCTATCAGCCCTAGGGCCTATAACAAGCCTAGCCATAACAATTCCCTGGCTATTTCTTCCCACATTATTTACTTTCCTGGACCCCTGTCTAGCAGGGCGACTGACGTGATCCCTGGGGTGAATTTCCTTTCTCCCATCCAATGGTCAAGGTTCCTCTTGAAGAGGTCCAAAGAGGCACTCTGCTTGACATGTATGGGCAATCTATTCCAATGTCTGGGGAGTCTCTGGGTCAGGAACCTATCCCTCCAGCATGTTTTGTTTATTGTGATGACAAGGTTTAGATCCCTGGAGCGTGTGGCTCTGAGGGATTGGGATTTCTTTAAGTGTAGCATGTCCAACAGCTCTGGGTTTGACATGGCCTTGTATGTTAAGCAGAGATCGCCTCTGAGTAGACGATATGTGACAGAGTATAGCTGGAGTATTTTAAGGCAGTCAGCGTAGGGCATCTGCTTTAGGCCTGTGATTCTTTTAGTGAGGTATTTCTGAGGCCTTTCCAGTTGTTGCAGATGTCTTGAGGGGTACATACCAAATAGGGCATTGTATTCTATAATGGGTCTAATGAGGGATGAGTACAGTGGGACAATGACCTCCTTTTTTCTGGATGAAAAGCCCTTCGTGATGAGGTGTGCCACATAGAAGGATTTCCTGACTGTTGTGGTGATGTGGTTATCGAAGGTGAGACCACTGTCCACCTGTGTCCCTAAGTCTCTTATCACACTTTCTGTGTTTAGTGTACTGCCACCTATATGGTAATTCATGGATACATGTTTTTTCCCAAAGGGGATAACAGTACATTTCTTGGCATTGAGCTTGAGCCCATGGCTCTGGCACCAAGCATCTGTTTCTGTAAGGCCCTTTTGTAGAGTATCCACATCATTTGGGGATTCAATAATGGCTCCCAGTTTGCAGTCATCTGCAGACTTTGTTAGCCAGAGTCCCTTAGTGTTGACCTGTACTTCAGAGAAGTACATGCCAAACAAGAGCGACCCCAGGACTGAACTCTGAGGTACTCCACTTGTCACTTGCTTGGAGCTGGATTTGGAGTCGGCTACTTTTACAGTGTGGGTTCTATCAGTAAGCCATTTAGCAACCCATTGGGTGACATAGGGATTAATGCCCATCTTAGTAAGTTTATCTATGATTCCAGAGTGGAGGATGGTGTCAAAGGCCTTGGCAAGGTCTAGATAGGCTGTGTGGACCACCTTACCCTTGACCATGGCTCTGGAGACTGATTCAAAGAAGTCAATCAGGTTCAGGAGACAAGATCGGCCCTTCACAAACCCAAACTGTGTGGGGTCCAGTGTTTGAAGGTTGTCAATGTCTTTGTTTATAAGTTCCATGATAATACGCTCCATGGCCTTGCAGATAAGGCTTGTCAGACTGATAGGACGGTAGTTTCTGGGATCCAAGGTGGATCCCCCCTTGTGGATTGGGATAACTGTAGCTCTGCGCCACTCAGTCGGCATGAAACTTGAGGTGAGGCTATGATTAAACATGACACTTAGGTGAGGTGCCATTTCATATTGTAGTTCATGTAGTACACAGCCCAAGATGTCATCTGGTCCCATGGATGCTGTATTCTTGGCTTTAGAGAGTGCATTTTGTACCTGTGTGGCTGTTATTACTGGAATTTGGCAATCTTCCGGTATTGAGATGGGCCATTTAGGGGGTGAGAGGGGGTGAAGTTGGCACTGAATCGATCTGCCAGGATATTGGCAATATCCTTCGGATCAGTATATTTAATGCCATTCTGTTTTAGCTCAGAGCAGATCTGAGCATTGCCATTTAGATTCTTGACATAGTTATAGAATGCTTTGTGGTTGTCTTTGGAATCTTTGGCAATTTTATTTTCATAACTAGCTTTGGAGGATTTTATGAGGCATCTCAGTTTCTTACTGAGGCTAGTAAGGGAGTGTTTTGCATCCTGGGATTTTCCTCTTTTCTGCAAAAGTTTCTTCCTTTTGTTGTAAAGTTTGTTTATGGCAGGGGACCACCAGATTGGCTTCCTTTTTTGGATGAGAGCATTTTGGTTCTATTTGGGATGGCACGATTCATGCATGAGTGGATGTGTTCGTACAGTGCCTTAGTGTAGGATTCAGCAGTTGAACTTTCAGTTCCGTCTGCATGGGTGTCATGAAGTTTGTCACTTCTGACTTGAGTAGCATGAAGTTGGCTTTGGAGAAGTTTTTATGGTGGTTTTTTACTGGGGGTGGGGTGGGATGTGGATGTTAAGGGTGATTAGCTTATGGTCAGACCTGACTAACGAGGGGTGACCATAGGTATGGAGCATTGATTTCCCATGTTGGTAATGACCAGGTCTAGGATATTGGAGCCCCTGGTGGGACTATGGATTAGTTGATCCAGGGCATTGGAATTCATGAATTCCAAGAACCGCTATATAAAGGTGTTGGGACATGAGTAGTTTTCCCAGTTAATGGCAGGGTAGTTAAAATCACCCAGTATTAGGGTGTTTGGTTCTATCTTAATATTTTCCAGTATGTTTAGAAAGGTGTAGTGAGAATCTTGAGGTATGGTGGGGGATCTGTAGCAAGCTACAATTTGGATTGCAGTCTTACCTAGTGTTAGTTGCACTTGGAGAATTTCAGACACATTGTGTTGGCCAACTAGCCTGGTGGTGTGAATATCCTTGGTGAATATTGACACTCCTCCACCTTTAGTGTTTTGGTCCTGGTTTGGTGGCCGAAAAGTGTGGTAAGAGTTTTAGCCTGGTATTGCAGGGGTGCTCTCTGGAGCCTTGAACCAGGTCTCAGTTACTGCACAGATATCGATGTTCTCCATTTTTAGGAGTGCCTCAAGAGAGTGCATTTCGAGGTTCAGACTTCTAGCATTGAGTAGCATTACCTTCAGATTTTGCATGCTTGTACCTGTTACGGTGGTGGTTTTTTCCTTTGACGTTTGCCTAAAAAAGGCACTATAGGGGTGGCAAGAGCCTTAGCCAGTAACCTGAATCCCAGGGGCGACAGGTGCAGACCATCTCTGGCAAAGCATTGTGGTCTGTCAATCATGTCATCCCAGGCAGACAGACTATTTGTACATCACATTTTCGGTCCATTTTTCATAAAATTGTGTTTTTTGGCAAATTAGTGACAAATAATTAAAGAGTGAAGTTAGAAAATAATGACAGACATTTGAGTTTCAGATTTCATACCATTCAGAAAATTCATACTAATGCAAGATCTCTATTAGCTTTCTAAGTTTATAAGAGCAATATTTTAAAAATTGTCCTTATTTTTGGGCCTTTGTCCCATTTCTTTGTATGGCTTTGTCCAGATTTCTTGCTCTGAGGTTGAGAGGTATGACAAATGTGTCAGGGCCATCACAAGTCAGCCAGAGACATTTCAAACTGTGACATACTTGTTACACCCCACTCCCCCATGTAGTGACTCTGGAAGTGTCGAAGTAAGGCAAGGAGTACTTATGCAGTGTAAATGTGCAGATAATCCCACCCATCCAAGGTAGACACAAGTACTAGAGTGGCTTTTCATCTGTCCTTGATTTTTACAGAATGGTCTGGTTTCTATCATATTTTTTGTACTGTTGATTTATGCTTATTACTCAAAGTGCCTGTTGCTCTGTGTTTAAATAGCAATACTTTAATGACCATCAGGTAAGCTTGGCTGAGATTGCAAGATGCAAGTAAGCTTTAATAAGCATACTGTTAAAGAATTGCCAACATTGAAAGCCTTTCTGTTGCCATGTAGAGAATACTTAACTAGATAATGTATAAGCATTGGGTATTGAAATGCATATGCCAGTATTTGTAATAAAGGACAGAATTACATTATTTTAAGAGTCTCATTACACTTGGAGACTTCCAGTCATCTCTGCAGGCTTTACCCATAAACCTAATGCCAATCGCGTGGTCCATAACCTGTACAGTAATCCTTTTAAGCAATGTATCTTGAGCTTATTTCTTGTTTGCTTTTCATTTTTTTACTTTGATCATGTTTTCCCCATGAAACAAGTAGATGTCAGGCAGCAGGTCTTTTTTTGGATAAGGAACATTTTTACAAGTGGGGGCATCAGAGATTTCTACTTTCAGCATGTTACTTGTTACTTTAATAAAGCTGAATATAAATTATAATTAGAACTGCAGTGCAAGAAGTGGTTTGAGTTGAGTGCTGCTTGTTTTTCTTATACTTGATTTTGACTGGCATTCCATTAATGTATTTAAAAAAAAGTAATTTATTTTTTCATGCCTCACAACCTTTTTTGTTTCCATCTAGATATTAAGCTGTCATGCAACCAATGCATTGAAATATTTTTATTCTTCTACACTTAATTTTGTCTTAATTGGACTCTCATGATGACTGTTTGGCACCCAGTGCAGTATATTTAGTTTTTGTGGTTTGCTACTACAGGTGTGTGTGTGGTAGGGAATACCTCAGGTTTGAACCCTGTACCTTGTATGCAGGTGTTAAACACCTGAATTCCCTACCCACCACCATTTGTAAATAAAAACTGCAGATTTTTGCCTCATATTTGATCTGATCTGTTCCTCATAATATCTGTGGTTTGTAAATGCTGCAATGCTTGATATTTGATGGTGCAGTGGTAGCATTGTTGCCTCATAGCTGCAGGTTCTCAGGTTTGCTTCTTGGCTGGGTTGCCTTCTTTGTGGGATCTTTATCTTCTCCCTGTGTTTGTGTGGGTTTGCTTTTGTGTCCTCCCATGTTACAAAGACATGTCTGCATTATTTCTTCCTGGGCCTCTGCTGAAATTGTTTTTTGTTCCAAGTCAGACTGTCCTGATTAACAAATGTTAAATAAAACTGACAGGCATTTGAATTTCAGACTTCAGGTTTCTGAATGTTTAAGTCCTTGCATATTTGATGGTGCAGTGGTAGGGGTTGCCTCACAGCTGTAGGTTTTCTGGTTTGATTCTTGGCTGGGGTGCCTTCTGTGTGGAGTCTGCATCTCCTCCCTGTGTTTGTGTGGATTTGCTCTGGTGCCCTGTCATTTTACAAAGATGTGTCTGCAGTATTTCTCCCTGGGTCTCTGCTGAAAATTGTTTTGATTCTGTCAGCAGTAAAATTGACAGGCATTTGAATTTCAGACTTCATGTTCTTCAGAAAATACATAGTAACACAACCGTAACACAACCTTTTATTCTAGCAATTTTCTAAGTTTATAAGATGAATATTTGAAATTTGTCCCTATTTTTGGGACTGTATTCCCCCATTATTGGCTTCGTCCAGGTTTTTTGTGCTAAGGTTGACAGCTATGGCAAGAACTGAATTCACTGAATGTTTGAGGGCTGTATGCCCTCATTACTGGGTTTGTCCAGGTGTTTTTTACTAAGAGGTTGACAGCTATGGTGAGAACTGAATTCACTAAATGATAGCCATTTAAGTTTCACTCTTCCTCTTTTACAAAGCAGCTGATTTGGCGTAGTGGTATATTGCTCTGACTGTTTTGCACAGGGAGCTTGGCAGTAAAATGTATGGCTCTAGCAACTTTCCAAGATTATACAAGCAATGTTTGTGTCCCTGTTTTTTGGGCTTTTGCCCTCCCCCAATACATTTTGGCTTTTTCCAGTTTTCTTGTGCTGTGAAGTTGAGTATTGAGTAGATTTTACAAGGAGCTGAGAGCTGCAGGGGAACAGAAGTTTAGTGTTGCTTAAGTAAAGTTGGTTTGCCTTGTTAATAGCACAACAGGTTGTGTACTTGCCTTTAATGCAGAAGGCTGTGGGTTCTACTCCCACAAGGGGTGGATGCTGCTGTACTGAGAATGTTCTCCTTGTTGAAGATACTAACTATGAGTCCGTTGTCAGTTTGCCATCCGTTTCCTCTTGCAATATTACTAGCTTATCATTTTTTTAATGTAATATAGGCAATTTTTTCCTGAGGCGCAACAGACACTTTATTTTTAGATGAAACCATGAAATATAAAGGTGTTTGTTAGCAGCAACCACTTCATTAGTTACAGATTTCTTTAATGTGGAATTATTTAGATGACTTTTACTTCTTCAGAGATAGTGCATATTTACTGATAATGGACTGTAGAATAGTGCATATTTACTGATAATGGACTGTAGAATAGTGCATATTTACTGATAATGGTGGACTGTAGAATTGTGCATATTTACTGATAATGGTGGACTGTAGAATTGTGCATATTTACTGATAATGGTGGACTGTAGAATTGTGCATATTTACTAATAATGGTGGACTGTAGACTTGCGCATATTTACTGATAATGGTGGACTGTAGAATTGTGCATATTTACTGATAATGGTGGACTGTGCAAATCTGAGTAGACTTTTATGATAAATGTTCTGAACTGGGCAGTTTTGTCATTATGGGTGCATGCATTTTGTTTCATTGCTTACTGGAAAAATGTTCAAAACAAATTTAAAATGCCCTCTAACAACTGTAATATATTGTACAAGGAATATAATTTAGTACAATGAGGAAGGTGTATCAAAGAGCACATGTATGTTTCATATGCAAGGGGCCTATGATTTGAAAACAGCCCAAAATTAATCTTTATCTGCCACTGGCAAAATGTATTTTCTTTGAATGTGGGTTTCAATACTGTTTCAATGAATGTGAGTTTCAAGGGCAGAGACGTTTTAATGCTAAGTTTTCATTGTGAGACTGCATTGCTTAGTTTAGTAGATGACTTAGTGTTTGTGCTGTAAAATGCAAAATAAAACTTTCAAATGAAGTCCAACTCATCATAGAAGTAAAGCAGTATGCACATTAGTGTTTATGGTAAATGTAGTGAAATAGCCAAGTAATGGTTCATTGGAATGGCTGCAGAGGCTCCATTCAACCATGATTTTGTCAGGGGGGAAGGGCAGCAAACTCAGACAGGCCCAGCTGAACTATACCTCCCAACTGTCCAGATTTTCAAGGAATGAATAGATTTTTGCTTCTTATTTTTGGTTTGTTCTTCATAAAATTTGTAGTTTTCTGGCAAATCATTTAGAAATTAAGTCACTAAATAATGATACACTGAGTTTCAGACTTCATAACCTTCAGAAAAATGCATGTTAAAGTAAGAACTGTTATTCTATTAACTGTCTCAATTTATACAAGAGCAATTTTTAGTACTGTTTATATGTTCCCCCAATATATTTGGCCTTGTTCAGATTTACTGCATTAACAGGTTGAGAGGTACATGCAAATGAATTGCTTTATAGAATTAGGCATAGCCAACCTCTCAACTGTCCCCGATTTTGGCTCTAAATGTTGCTCTTCCCCCTAATAATCCCTCCGCAAAATAGCAATTTTGGAAGAAAACATGGAGGGTTTACAATTAAGAAATAACTGTAATAATCAAAGTTATAGATTACTTGAAATGCATGTAGATTCTTTTATTTTGTCAGCTGCTCAAGTTAGCAGTACTAATATTAAAGTGTCCCTTCTTTGACAGGTTCCCAGCTGTATTGTGTGGCTATTTTATATTTTTGCATCACATTTGGTCCATTTTTCATAAAATTGTGTTTTTGGCAAATTAGTGACAAATCACTAAAGACTGAAGTTAGAAAATAATGACAGACATTTGAGTTTCAGATTTTATACCCTTCAGAAAAGTCATACTAATGCAAGACCTATTCTATTATCTTTCTAAGTTTATTAGAGCAATATTTAAAAATTGTCCTTATTTTTGGGCATTTGTCCCACTTCTGTGTATGGCTTTGTCCAGATTTCTTGCTCTGAGGTTGAGAGGTATGACAAATGTGTCAGGGCCATCACAGTCAGCCAGAGACATTTCAAATTGTGACATACTTGTTGCACCCCACTCCACCATGTAGTGACTCTGGATGTGTCCAAGCAAGGCAAGGAGTAGTTATGCAGTGTAAATGTGCAGTGTGCCCCCCCCATCCAAGGTAGACACAAGTACTACAGTGACTTTTCATCTGTCCTTGATTTTGCAGAAAGGTCTGGTTTCTGTCATATTTTTGTACTGTTGATTTATGCTTATTACTCAAAGTGCCTGTTGCTCTGTGTTTAAGTAGCAATGCTTTAATGACCATAAGGTAAGCTTGTCTGAGATCGTAAGATGCAAGTAAGCTTTAATAAGCATATTGTTAAAGAATTGCCAACATTGAAAGCCTTTCTGTTGTTGCCATGCAGAGAATACTTGACTAGATAATGTATAAGCCTTGGGTATTAAAGGACAGGATTCCATTATTTTAAAAAGCCCATTACACTTGTTGGAGACTTCCAGTCATCTCTAAAGACTTTACCCGTAAACTAAACAGAATGCCAATGATCATGTGTGGTCCATAACCTGTACAGTAATCCTTTAAGCAATGTATCTTGAGCTTGTTTCTTGTTTGCTTTTCATTTTTTACTTACATGTTTTCCCCATGAGACAAGTAGATAGTTGTCAGGCAGCAGGTCTTTTTTGGATAAGAAACATTTTTACAAGTGGGAGCATCACAGAGATTTCTACTTTCAGCATGTTACTTGGTACTTTAATAAAGCTGAATATAAATTATAATTAGAACTGCAGTGCAAGGAGAAGTGGTTTGAGTTGAGTGCTTCTGGTTTTTCTTGTACTTGATTTTGGCTGGCATTCCAGTAATGTATTTAAAAAGTAATTTATTTTTTCATGCCTCACAACCTTTTGTTTCCATCTAGATATTAAGTAAGCTGTCATGCAGCCAATGCATTGAAATATTTTTATTCTTCTACACTTATTTTTGTCTTGATTGGATTCTCATAATGATGGTTTGCCACCCAGGGCAGCGTATTTAATTAAAGTTAGTTTTTGTGGTTTTGAGATGGTGCACATGAAACTGACATAGATGTTAAAGGGCACAAAACTTTCTAAGATTAGTCTAATGGATGTTACCAAATCTACCTGCACTGGCTTTCTTAAAAATTAAGGAAAGGTTGATCAGCCACATTTCCTTAACAGCAGTGGTCAGGTGTACTGGAACTGATTCCCCATTTATAAATGAAAATAAATTCCTTTTAAAAGTATATATTGTTTTAGTAATCCAAACCTTAATATTGGCTATGTGGTCCCTAAAAGTCAAACTAAATTTTATACAGATTCTAAGATCATGTTCTGCTATAAATGTTTCAACAGACATATTATTTATGCAACAATCTGCACCCTTGTTGTGTGTTCTTAGATATAAACCTGCATTTCCTTACACTAATGCAGTTTGTTAAACAGAAACTAAATCTAAAATGATTCCACATATTTCTAAAAAGATCTGACTTCCTTGCCTTTTATCACACAATACATTTAATATCAATAGCAGGTTTAAAAATAATCATATTTTGTTCTGTTGAGCATTCACAGATGTATGCGCTTTAATCTTTAAACAAATAATTGTGTTACTCTAATCTTACCTAAAAGATAATTTGAGCAGCCAGAAACACATTTAACTCTAACTTTTCAATTTACAGTCCATTTATAACATTGTTTAAATGCAGTTTCTTGGCATACTTGTATATCTTCTATAGGGAGGTACGAGATTATAGAAGAAGTGAAACAAAGAGTAGAGGCAGAGGGAAGAAGTGAGAGAAATAAAGTGCAAGATGTTGAGAGCATCTTAGCTGCTTTTCCAACAGGAGAAGGGACTGAAAGAGAGCGCATAGGAAACATATTTATTTTAGATGTATGGGCTGTAAGCATAGCACCAAATGTTTCAAATTCCTGTGGTGTGAGATTAATGATAATTGCTTTGAGGGTTTCCATGGTATAATCTGATAAAATACTTCAGGTTTTAAGGAAAATTTTAAAGGCTTTGCTGCCAGAAGCATATTTATAGAACATAGGAGACAGTACATTGTAGAAATGATAAAATATGCATAGAAATGGTTAGTTGTGATAGGCTGTAACTTACACGCAAGGAATAGGTAGAGATTTAGATTCAGTGATCTGAAAAGGAATGAAGGTTACAGTAGTTCAACTCTTCAGGTATAAGGTAGCTTGCAGTCAGGGGAGCAGAACATAAAATTGCAAATGCACCTTTGGAGTGTCTGTGGGCAATTTGTAATGAATGTGGAGACAATAAGTTCTTTAGTTTAAACCCCTGAACCTATTTTAATGCTGTTAAATAATGACACCAAACAATCCATATATTTCTACAGCATCGAATATCACTGACTTGAAATCCCTAATAAAAATTATGAGAACAATTTTTAAATATACATCACTAGTGTATAAAAATGTATACTTCGAACAACGTCTTAGCGTCAAGCAATCACCTCCTGGTTTATGTGTTTACAAATTCCCCATGTGACATTATAGTCAATGAATCAGTCTATGTTGGACTCATGACTATTTAATGAGGCAAGTCTGATGGTTCTTAGTCTTTTCAGAAGTTTAATTTTTGATAAGATTAAAGTTTTGCGATAGAAGCTTTGGGAGATCAACAAGCTCATTACAAACACTACTGATCTATATTTGGTGCTTTCTAGATTTGATAGACATGGTTAACTATAATTTAAAAAATCTAAGAAATTGAGAAGAGATGAACTAGCTTATAAGAACAGCAAGGCATCCTCACTATCTGGTAAGGCAAGTCATCTGACAATTTTCATCAATCAAACTGCTTCCTCCCGTGACACCGCAACATTTTTTAGATATGGAAATGCAGTTGGAGTAATTACCAGAGAGGTCACAAAGGTAAGTAAATCGAGTACAGAGCACCACGAGTCCAAACAACACTCCTTTAGAACAATAGCTAGTCACTCAATTTCAATGGCTATATAAATGAAGTGACAACCCTTTCTACACCAGCAGACCAGACAGGTCAATATATAAGGTAGGGGAGGAACAGAACACTGGTTAGAGTACTGCATCCTTGAGATTGTCTGCATACAATCTGTGCTCTAGGATTTTAAATGCTATAGACTTTAAGGAACTGTTTAATGGTCTTATTTTTATTCCTGCTGCCAGAGATAATCTATTCAGAGCTTTACTAGAGTTCAGAGCATGTGTATGAAAATTAAATTTACAGTACCCTCTTAAAGATGTTTCTTCTTTTTTGAATTTTTTTGCCAGAGGCAGAACTAAGAAAGTGCCTTTATTCTTACTTTATCTACTTTTGTGGATATGTGTGATGCTGACATTGTTAAACAACAAGATCGAGAACAAATGTTTTAATATGTCTATGGAGAAGAAAATTGCATTGAGGGAAATTAGAAAGATGTCTGGCTTTGATTATGAAGATGGACAAAGTTACTGGTTTGGTTTTAGGGGTTCTAATGTTTATGTCATTAAAAATGAAAGAGATGTTTATGATGATGTAAGCTGTAAACTAGTCACTTTATTTTACATCATTGTTAAAAACACAAAGGTAGATGATATTTTAATGAATCTTCTACATCAGGCATACACTGATATGGGCATGTACAATTATTTTACACTAGCATATTCTGGAACAGATGGCTTGTTTGATGTCCTTAAAATTCTTAAAGACAGTGCTGTTTAGGCATATAAAGGAATGGTCCTCCCATGTTTTTAGGTATTTTATAGTTAAACAGTTGAAAAGAGATGTTAGGGGTAGGGTTATAGAAGACTACCTATTAGTTTGGGAAATTTTATGGCAGCTTAGGTTAAATGCATTAGTGTTTCCCGGTTTGAATGATACTTGTTCAGTTGCCCCTGTTCTCAATCTTAAGAGTTTGGAGTGTTAAAGTGGAATTTAGGGGTATTTAAATTTTGTATACTGGTTCAATAAATAAAATACTGCGGTGGTGGTGCTGCGGTAGCATTGTCGCCTCACAGGAAGACGTTGTCCTGTTCAATTCTCAGCTAAAGCGTCTTCTGTGTGGAGACATGCGTGAATGAGCATACCTTCGTTGAAGGTTGTGCTTCAGGGCTGGCAACTCGGCATGTAAAAATCTACTGCCAATCATTAGTGGACCAGAGTTCCACTGTGGCAACCCATAACCGGGAAAAGCCGAAAGACACAACATACTGGTTCAATGAAACATACAATACACATGCACAATAATTTTATATAAACATTTTTTACACAACAATGTGGAATACAAATGAGTTTTAGTTAATACCTATACACAATATATATATATATATATATATATATATATATATATATATATATATATATATATATATATATAAAACACAAAATGTGTTTTAGCATAAAGCTTTTTTAGTCAGTATTGCTTTTAATTTTTGAATTGTTTCCTTTGTCATGTGATTTTAATTGGATATTTCAGAATTATTTTTTTTTTTACTAGCAGTAGTTCTGATGAAGTCTCACAGGGGATGAAAGCGCTTAACTACTGGATGGTTATTTTACATTAAAGTGCAGTGTGAATTCACCTTGTCTTTGTCTACTTTGTTACTTATTTAAAGCTCTGTTTCTAAATAATTACACATTTTTGAAGGCGTTCTTACATGACTGTGAATTAAAGTGCTCTCCAGTTAAATAAATCACTTCCTTACTGTTTTTGGTTTTGTTTTTCCATGTTTATGTGTATAAATATATACTACTCATCTGGTTCTGTTTTTTCCTTTCTTTTTTTTATCACAGGCCACAATTAATGGGATTAACCTAATCAACAAACATTAACTAACTAACAAAAATAAATTCATAAATACATGCATGCGTAAATATGTACATAAGGTTGGACAGAGTTTAAAAGAGCTGTCCTGATTAGATTGCGTTAATTTCCTTGCATCACTCAGGATTTTAGAAGGCACTACTCAATATTCTATCTGAATGTTGTTATTTTTAAAGAACAAATTTTATTGAAAGTTTCCAGTAACACAGGTAACAGGAATTAGCAATTCTAAATGAGTAATTATATGTAACCTAAAGCTGCAATATTAAAGTAAATCCAGCACAAAACCTCATCCTTTTCACAATTACATTATTATGAATAAAATGACCGTTCTTGTTTCCCGAGCAGTTAATGAGTTTCTCTGTACATCATTTTGGGTAATTTGTAGACAACAGTATTGATATCCATGTAATAAACCAGTTAGTAAAATGTCGATACAACGCTATTAACTATTTGATGCACTAGTAATGCAAATTTTGCCTAAAATCCACCATACTGTTGGGTATTTATTAGTGAGATTTTAAAAATTGGAAGAGAATTTCCATGGTAAGAGTAATTACTTAATAAAGAAGAGTCATGCTTTACAATAACTCTCAGTTTTTAACCATATACAATTTTATATTTGCCAAGATAATGTTGACTATAAATAATTAGATAAATGTATTAAAACAAATATAAAGTTCACTTGCATACTAGTGTATTCAATGAGTGTTTTGAAACTACAATTGTCCTTGCTTTCTTAACTTCTGATTTAATAAGTAACAGACAAGTTTGATCTTGCCATTCTAAATTGTCTATATCAGCAACAATGCTAGAACAAATGGTGAAAACTGGTGAAACTGGAAAACTAAAGACAGTGAGGTCTGTATACTCATGCATCTCTCTATCTATCTATATAGATATATATATATATATATATATATATATATATATATATATATATATGCATTTATGTGTTTAGTATACATTATATAATACACAGACACATATACGCACACACACACATATATATATATATATATATATATATATATATATATATTTATAAATATATTTATATGGTACGTATCACTTCACCTAAAACACATTTCACCTAAACTCAATTCAACTAAACCAAATCACCTAAAGTTCATTTCACCTAAAACTCATTTCACTGACAAGTAGTACAATAAGGCAAATCAAGGGTATATGTCATTTACCCCACCGTAGTGCGATCCTGGTGTTACTATATATAGTTAGGGGGGTGAGGGGGCACAGCCCCCACATTGGGGGGGGCATACCCCCCACTTATTTTGGTTTTATGTTGTCTGGTTTTGTTCTACATTATTTGGTAAAAGCCAGCTAGGTGAGGGGCTACACCCCAGACACATCTCAATGTGGGGGCTATGCCCCCCCACACCCCCTTACTATATATACTAACACCAGGATCGCATTACAATGGGGAAAAGGACATATACCTTTTATTTGCCTTATTGTTCCACTTGTCAGTGAAATGAGTTTTAGGTGAAATGAGTTTTAGGTGAAATGAACTTTAGGTGATATGGTCTTGGTGAAATGAGTTTAGGTGAAATGAGTTTTAGGTGAAGTGATACGTACCTATATATATATATATATATATATATATATATATATATATATATATGTATATATATATATATATATATATATATATATATATATAGAGCTCTACTTCTAAATAACATAATTTCAATATACTGAAGACCATAATACCAAGACTGAAATGCAGAAAGTTCACAATACTGAAAGTTTAAAATACTGATGCCCATTACACTGAAAATGAACGCAGAAACCTTACATATAACCTCCTATACAAAAAAAACACTGTAAAGTTCCAAAAACAACAAAGAACTCTCAAAAAATAAGAGAAATACTCACTTACCTTCCCTACACAAACTGGACAATCTAAAACCCAACTAAGTGGGGGAGCTGCACCCCCCAAATATATAACAACTCTGTGATCACACTATAGTGGGAAAAAAGGAATATACCTGTTTTTTGCCTGATAGTACTGTTCACACTTCCACTGCTACAGGGAGCATACAAAATGTCCGGCGTATTTACCCACATACTTCCTATACAAATTTAAAGAGGCATACCTAATTTACAAACACTAAATGTAGACTTCCTATGGTAATACTGGTATTCAGATACTGGCACTTTAAATTTCAATGTTATCATACTCGGTATTCTACACTTTCAGTATTATGGGTGTCAGTATTTTAAACTTTCAGTATTATGATCTTTCAGCATTCTGGTCTCAGAAGCTCCCTTTCATCCCCCATACCCCCTGCTAATTATATATATATATATATATATATATATATATATATATATATATATATATATATATACCAATTCCATGATCACAAAAAAGTGAGGTAAAGGCAAATTCCTTAACCTTGCTGCAACACAATCTTGAACAAAAAGCAGCTGGCTGGACTACTAGTAAAAGAACCATTCACGTTTATGAGTGTTCACTCTTATTTTAATATAGCTAAAAGTATTTGCTCATTTGACAGTTTGCTTTGTTGAACTGTAATAATATGTGTGTGTGTGTGTGTGTGTGTGTGTGTGTGTGTGTGTGTGTGTGTGTGTGTGTGTGTGTGCACTCGATATATATCAGAAATCGGTACTATATTTGAAAAGGGAAAATTTTCCGCTGTTGTGTGCATTGATAATTAGTGATGTAATGCCATAAATTGCAACTACATTTTACTCTAGATGTATAGATTGGTGAAACGGGGTGAGTATGCTTTGGTTTAAATGGCCATCTAAATCAGTTTTATTTTGGCATTATCACTTAATACTGCCAGTATTTTGGCTAGCACTTCCCTTACTAACTTTCAATAAAGAAATCATTGATTTTAATTCTCAGAGGCCTACAACTTCCCTAGAAGTTGCTGTTGTGACACATGTTAAGCTAGGATGCAGCATTTTGCTGTCAAGAAATGGAAAGTCTTTTAAAATTAGCTGCAGTGTACCAATGGTGATATTTGAATTCTATAACAGAGGTTTATAATGCTTAAATTCTGTTACTACACCACGATGGATAACTATGTTTCTTTAACCAATTAATTGATATCTCAAAATTAAAAGTAAAGAATTAAAAATAGTACGGTGACATTTTGGTAAATAGTAAAGTTGATAGGTGAATATTTATGCATAAACAGTTTCTTGCAGGGTCTTGCCCAGACAGGTAGTTTACTATAAAACATGTTTATATGCCCTGAAATAAGAAGTAATTTAGTTGAACAAGAAAACTTTCAATAAAGGATGAGGTTTGTTAGTTTTAAACCTTCTTTATTTTGGGGATCCATTCATTTATTTAATGCTATCCTTGGTGTGTTACCAATTCAAATAAATGAGGAAATAGTTTATTAACTATTAAACAATAATCTAGAGGTATTCATGAAACTAAATTATTGATGAAGCTAATCATTTTTGAAAAAGCAAACGCTCATTTTGGTAATAGAAACATTTAAGAGAAGAGTAAGCTGCATTTTATTCCACCTCCGTTTTTTGTTTTGTATCACTTATATTTCTAAAAAGCTTGAAACTAAATTTAACATTTTGTTCATATTGCATTAAATGCCAAAGCACATCATAACTGTTTGAGAAATCATAAGCTGATGAAAACTGAAGAGTCATTGCTTTTCCATTTAGAATTAAGAGACTAAAGGACTGACATATCCAAATTATTGTCATAGCTTGAGCAAAACTATAATTATCAATCAAGTTTAGTATGTTTCTAATGCAGACATCAGGGATGTTTAAATACATGAATATATTATCTTCATATGGTGGAATTTTAGTATATAGGTTCACAAAATGTGTAACAATATTTAAAGGACGTTGATTAATTAATTTATGAAAAGCTTCAAGTGATAGAAAAAATATATGGCAATAAGGGATATCCTTGATGGGCTTCAGTTTTCAATCTTGGAAGGAAATGCAGAAAGATAATTTAATGAAATACATGCTGGAACTGAACTATAAAGTGAATTAAATTCATTACTTAAAGGAAACCAGGAAGCAAACTATGGTTAGCACTTTCTTTACTTTCTTGACGAAGGGCATATATATAAACACTTAGAAAGAAAGTAACTGTTTTCAGATCACATCCTAATGCTTTTGCATACTGCCTTCAAGGGGAACAAGCCTAAATCACCATTAGTATAACATATTTATATAATTTCAATAATTCAGTTTATGAAGAATTAATTAATCTTAAAGCACACGTTATCATTTCTAAAAATTCTTTGTCATTTAATCATAACAAACTTAAAATAAGTATGCCAATTTAATCCACAATCTAACCTAGCTGCAGTGGTGCAGTGGTTAGCATTGTCGCATCACAGCAAGAGGTTCTCCCATTCGATTCTCGGCTGGAGCACCTTCTGTGTGGAGTCTGCATGTCCACCCCGCAGTCGAGTGACATTAAAGACATGCAGGTAGGTGCGAGTGTGAATGGGCTTGCCTTCGTTGAAGGTTGGGCATCGGGCTGGCAACTCGGCATCGTAAAAATCCACTACCAATCATGAGCAGACCGGAGTTCTGCTGTGGTGACCCCTAACTGGGAAAAGCCAAAAGTCTAATCTAGAATCTAACCTATTAATGCACATGGTATTATATTTTAATATCAGTCTCATCTCTTGCTTATTTAGATTATTTATTTTATCATCCTTTTGTGGTATGTGAATTGTGACTTTTACAAGATATTTTAATTCTTTCACATTCACGTCATGTAAATCTTTAATATATTGTGCCACTGACAGTCATAGGATATATAGTAGTCCCATCCTTTATGTGTTGTTGTACCCTTACTTTTACCTTTTGTTTTGTCTGTCCTATAAAACTCTTTCAGTGAAAAAATCATCTTTCTCATTTTTTTGTTTTCTCCTTCAGAAGAAATTTGACTTTGTGAGTTTATCTGTCATTGAAAATTACTCTTTTTAGAGTGCAGTATGCAATAAATGTGAGGAAGGGGATGCTATATTGTGATAGATGGAATCTATGTCAATGTTTTTGGGACAGACTATATTAAGATCAATGTGAAGGAGTTAAAATTATGGGACTTTTTCTCCTGCCAAAATACTATGGTAATTTTTGCTGTACATTGTACTTGTATTCTCTCTTATGGGCTCTGAAAAAATAGCCACAGACATACTATTTATTTATTTATTTATCTTTGTTACTGGGGTAGTGCAGTGATCTCAATGAACTATTTGCAGGCACAGAATGGGTAAACAGACTCACGTAAGAAATGAACAAAATGTATTTACAGATACAAGGATATGCTAAAACATGTACATATTTAGAGATGCAAGAATATGCTACTATGTTTAATTTAAGGAGTAGTTTACAATCTCAAAACATGGGTGGGAAATGAAATTATGCTTAGCAGAGCTTTATGGATAAGATGTAACTATAATGACTGAGATGTCTTAAGCTACCAGGTTAACAGCATCTCATTATATAGAAATGCATGAACACATTATAAAGAGGCAAGTGAAAATAGCTGCAGGAAAAGATACCATGGGGAGAAGATAGAAAAAATAGATAAGTGAAATAGGCATGCAGAGGTAAAAAGAGTAGAAAGGAGAGGAACTGTGAGAGTTGCAAAGGGAAGTGGGTAATAGGATGAATGGGAGGCAGTAAATAAGGTGATGACCATTCTGATTAGAAGCTGTCCAAATCCGAATGAATAAGTGTCTGCTGGGTCTAGGCACCTAATCTTTTAGCAGGTTTCTAGTAGTAATTAAATAGATAGTTTCAGGAGTTTAGCATTTTCTGAATACTGTTCAATGTGCACCAAGTTGAGGGTTGTGTGATCAGCAAAAACATTTGCCACTTTCTTAGCCAATCTCCTTGGTCATTCTATGTGCTCTTTGAACATGTGTATGCAAAATTAGTGTTATTTATGGAGAAAATATTCATGGGAAATTAACTGTTAGGGATATCTCTGAATTTAACCAGATGGAATAAAGTGATGCAACAGGCTTCTCAGAAAAGTTAAGAGTTATATACAGAAAAGAATAATAAGGCAAGAAAACAGAATGAAAATGACTTGAAATAATGGTCAAGTGAATATGGCTAAGCCAAAGAATTAGGTTATGAGTAATGGCCTCTGTAATGCTGCAGTTCTCTACCATTTTATTGGCTCCTCTCCAAATATTTCTGAACATCATCTGTATTGTTTCACATGCAGGAACAAAGCTTTTATCTACCATAAACTGAGAATGGAGTGTTTACTTGGATGGTGCTGATGATGTGACTATGATGGAGTGTTCACTTGGATGATGCTTATGGTGTGACTATGATGGAGTGTTCACTTGGATGGTGCTGATGGTGTGACTATGATGGAGTGTTCACTTGGATGGTGCTGATGGTGTGACTATGATGGAGTGCTCTCTTGGATAGTGCTGATGGTATGACTATGATGGAATGTTCACTCGGATGGTGCTGATGGTGTGACTGTAATGGAGTGTTCACTTGAATGGTGCTGACGGTGTAACTATGATGGAATGCTCACTTGGATGGTGCTGATGGTGTGACTATGATGGGGTATTCACGCAGATGGCGATGATGGTATGACCTGATGGAGTGTTCACTTGGATGGTGCTGATGGTGTGAGTATGATGGAGTGTTCACCTGGATGGTGCTGATGGTGTGAGTATGATGGAGTGTTCACTTGGATGGTGCTGATGGTGTGAGTATGATGGAGTGTTCATTTGGATGGTGCTGATGGTGTGAGTATGATGGAGTGTTCATTTGGATGGTGCTGATGGTGTGACTATGATGGGGTGTTCACTTGGATAGTGCTGATGGTGTGACTATGATGACGGTTATTTTTACTTGGGTGTGTAAGAGAGGCAAAGCTGTGAGAAACTCAATTATAATGATGCGGTGTTGAACAATACAGAACATATATTCTCATGTTGGTTAGATGGTTTTTGACAGAACATAGACTGAAGACTCTAGAAGGCAACATAACAAAAAGTTATATTAATAAGTACTTCCAGAAGTCTTAAGCAAGAGTATTGTCATGCATTTTTGCAGCTGTTACCACATGCTTACCCATCTTTGGGTGCTCATCTCAGAAGAATCTTAAATATGAATAAGAAGACAGGTAATCTTATGGTTTCTTTGACCATGCTCTTCTGACTTAAAGTAATGAAGAATAGTAACATTAACAATAATTTTTTGTTTCAATAGTAAGGTATAAAACGTAACACAAAACAGAAAGACCTCTGGGAGGGTCTTTCTCTTCCCAAGTGCCCTTGCTGGAAAGAAAATTTGATTTCAGAAATTCCATTTCAGTCCCTCAATGGAAATCTGGTCCTTTTTGCTGATGTTAACCATAAACTGGGAAAGAGGAGTGCAGAATGTATTCAGTTTCTAAACCCTTATTAGGTTAATGACAAAACAGGAAGTAACTGGTAGCACTAACAGGACACCAAGAAGAAACAAAGGGAATTAGTAAGCTTAAAATAATCAAGACCTTGGTTAAATGTACAGTAACATCTGAGTGTTATAAATGTATATTGGAAGGAGGAAGCTTTAATATTGGAAAGTTACTACAGGAGATGATGAAAAACACTGCCCTTACTATCTGCCTGGTTAAAAACTGTAATTACCTTAACAATGGCACATTTGAACTTGTTAGGATTCTAAGCGGTCTCTTGTACAGACCAAGGGGAATGATTAGCAAGGATGCTAAGCTTTGTTATTCTCAATGATGCTCAAATTAATTAATTAATTAATAAGCACCACAAGTAACATAGGAGTAGGGTGTGGCTGCATGCCTGTTTGCAGATTTTATTTGGGGCATCTATGTTACAGCAGTGTGTATATTCACATGAATACACAAAACATCAAACATGCTAAAGATCACAAAAGGAAATCAATTCCTTTTATGATCTTTACACTAAAGCCCTCCATAACACTTGCCTTTAAATTTGTCTGATTAGTGTTATTATTACAGATTTTTTTTTATGGTGAGGTGTTGGGGCAGGCTTAGGGTTAGCATGCTTTTCTAAGGTGGTGCAGGGGGGCTTCACCTCAGACACTACATTAGTAATACCGGTTTACCCTAACTCTATACCTTACTTTTCTTTCTGTAACACTACCACCAAAGAAGACAGGCATGTATGCACATAAAAGCAACAACTAACTAACTGATAAATGCCTGTAAAGTAAAATAATATGTACTGAAAAGGACACTGCTTTGTTATGTAACACACATATTACAGGGAGTTATAACATTTTTCTATCAGAAAACCTTCAGTCTACAGAAAAAGTTTTCAGTTTTTCCAAAAGAGAAAGTAGGAAAATGAGGCAAGGGGCAGGTAAAAAGGAAGAAATCAAAATTGAACATAGAAGGATTGTAGAACATTACTGTAAGAAAAAAGATGAGAAAGACAGATGTTGACTACATGGCTCAAGCCATGGATGTACAAAGTCAGCTGCATGAGAACTGTATGCTTGGAAATTTAATGCAATGAAAACAGTGGGATTAATAAGACCAATGTTGATGAAGATCATTCCTTTGTAACACTTGATAGAGCAGATATTACTATATTAGAAGTTGAAGATTCTTCAGATCTGGTCAGAAAAGATAATTTTGCAATTGGATATTCAATTATTAGAGGAAATGATACTTACATTTGCAGAGAAGATAATGAACATGGAATAGTGTTATATTTGCCAGGAGAAAAAATAGATGATGTGAGACAAGCCTTAGAACACCTTAATATAAGAAAGTACGGTTCTGTTTTTGTTCATGTCAGTACAAATTATCTCATCCACATGGACTCTCTGTTAATAGGGAACTTATGGCCTTCATAGATAAGTATTGCTTGTACTGGCATTAGGACGTATTTTTCACAAATCACACACACACACACACATATATATATATATATATATATATATATATATATATATATATATAGGAAGGATAGTCAGAGCACCGTGATTGAAAAGATTTTTGGGGTAAATACCTACATGGAAAAAAAGTCCTGTTTTTATAAATGGAAGTGTGTACAGCATCCAAGCCTAGTTTTGGCCACATATATGTTTACATGGGATGGCATGCATTTGTCAAGATCAGGGAAGAGAAATTTTGCAGCAGATATTTTACAATATTTGAGAAACACTGGTCAGGATTTTTGCCAGGTCAAAAATTTAACAGTTGACAGATAGCAACATTTGATGCATTTCTGATGGTTGTTAATGCTAGTAGCATTTTATTATTGGAAAATTTGCTATGTTCCCAAAAGATTGAAGTTGTTATTGTTTGTGAAACATGGTTAAAGAACAATGACTGGAAACCAGTTCTGTTTGGGTATAAATGTTTTTACGGGTCTACTTCACGTTGTCGAAGGCCGGAAATATCGAAGCTGATATTGTCGGCACCAGATTAGCGAAAGAAAAAAACATTGAACGTTTAAATGGAAATCTCCATAAGGGGAGATTTCCATTTAATTAAATCTAGTGCGGTCTCGGAGTTGGCATATTTAAGTGGGGGGTGGGGGTGCAGGGGGGCTTGCCCACCAGCTTGCAAAGGTGCATTTTTATTTATTTTTGTTTTTAGGCATTTTTTTTTTTTTTATCTTTCGTTGTTTCAGAATTCGATGATATGGTGTCAACCATATCAGATTCGATATTCTGAAACTTCGATAAGATAATATAGATGCATTTTTACTGTAACAGACATTCTAACAAAAAATCAGGTGGCAGTGTTATGATAGGGATTAAAGATAGTTATGAGAACTGTGATTATTACATGTAACACCAGTACTATAGACTGTACAACTGTGACAATAAAGACAACCCTGAAACATATAACAATTGTTGGAGCATATAGACCACCAAAGTCAACTGCTGATGACCTAGAGGAATTCATACATTTCTTACATCAAACACAGGAGGAAAGAATAATATTAGCTGGGGACTTAAATTTACCAGAAACAGACTGGAATAATATTGATTCAACAACATTAGTAAAGAAATTATTCACAATGTATGTTCAGGAACAAAAAATTGCTTCAGACTGTAAAAAAAAAACTACCAGTGAACAGAACATACTAGACATTGTTTGTGTTCCTAAAGAAACTACTGTTACTTCAAGTCATGTTTTACCACCGTTGATGTGCAGTGATCATGGGGTTATAAATGTTAATCTGCTTCTACATAATTTTGGAAAACTGAAGTCTAAACAAATGTGCAGAAGATTAATTACAGATTATATAGAAGCAGAAACAGCCATGATGTAAAACTAACTGGCATGATGTGTTCAGTGGAAAAACTGCAGATGGAATGTAGAAAGTTTTGAAAGAGACGTTTGAGTGCAAAAAAATGAAGAAAAATGGTTAACATCAGGATCTAGGCATACAACATCAGGGGAATATATTTCCATAAGAACAAGATACCTGATTAAGGTAAGAAACAAAAAATATAAGAAATGGAAGACAGGTCAAAATACAACTTTGAAAACTGAAATAAACAAGCTGGACAAATTAAGAATAGTGTGAGACAAGATCACGAAAATTTTGAAGAAAATCTATATAAAGATATTAAGTAATAGGAAACCTCTTTATAGACACAAATTGATAAACTGTGTGCAGATTTTAAAATTTA
The DNA here is from genome assembly GCF_019279795.1 of Protopterus annectens. Lineage (NCBI taxonomy): Eukaryota > Metazoa > Chordata > Ceratodontiformes > Protopteridae > Protopterus > Protopterus annectens. The sequence goes on from NC_056739.1 coordinate 1,952,486,904, forward strand.
TTCTCAGATACAATAGATTGTAGATATATTTTCAAAATCTTATGCAAAACAGTTTGGCTCCACAAAGGAGGTTGATAAGTTGTCCTAGTGACATTCAGGTAAGCTCAGATACCGGAATCAAATTAGATTATATTGAAAAATAACTGTACAAACTGGATCCAAACAAAGCACAGGGAGGAAATGGAATTAGTAATAATGACCTGGGAACACTTCAGCAAGAACTAACAGTACCATTATATCTGTTACTGACTAGGTCATATAAATATGGGAAAAATCCTCAAGATTGGAGACATACGCTTATTAAACCTGTCTTTAAGGTAAAGGGGAGTAGGACAAACCTAGAGTAACATAGAACCTTAAGTCTACTTTCATGTTGAGGAAAAATAATGGAGAGGGTAATGTTGGATAAATTATAGTCAGAACTGGACAGGTTGGGAGTTGAAACCATATATCAGTATGCATATGTTGAAAATAGATCTATTACAACCTGTAACATGATGTTCTATAACAATATAATAACAGCTATTAATGAAAAATTATGCTGTGATGTAATTTATATAGATTTAACTTCAGCATTTGACAGGGTCATACACAAAACATTGAGCAATAGATTAGAAAAATTAGGTATCAATGTATTCTCGATAAGATGGATAGCTGCATGGCTTGCAAATACGAAGTGGCAAGTATCATGCAGCAACTGGACAGGTGAAATTCTTGGTTACAGTCCTGGTGTCCCACAGGGCTGTATCCTAGGCCCTTACTTGTTTAGACAGTATCTTTCAGACCTAACTCTTCATCTGAGGTGTTCTACACTCTATATGTAGACAACTTGAAATTGGGCAAACTGATTACATGTGTTACAGAAAAGGCATGCCTGTAAAAGAACTTTACTAAATTGACCATTTGGGCACATGAGAATAGTGTGCTGATAAATACATCAAAAACTTAGCATACGAGATTTGGGAGACATAAATTGAAAGGTGAATATTTAATACAACACACAGTGATTGAAATAGTAGATTCACTTAAGGACCTGGATATATGGGTAGATCAAACTATGACTTTTTTCTAATCATATCAACCAATTGGTTAATGATAGTTATAGAACTATAGGCTGTATAAAAAGATTTATAAAGTCTAGGAAATCAGAAATGATGAAGTCATTGTTTGTTAATTACATTAGACCCAAACTTGAGAATGGAATAACTATGGAAACCTTACAAGAAAGCAAACATGGGTAAACTGGAAAGAGTTTAGCAGAAATACACCAAGAACATTCACAGATGTGAAAATTTAAGCTATTATGAAAGACTAAAATATCTGTACTTGTGTCGCTTATAGATATCTAAGAAGAGATCTTATTCGGGTATATAGGGCATTTAGAGACAGCTATCTCTGGGAATGTTTGAGGTTATCAAAAATAGTAGAGAATCATCAGACAACCTGTGTAGAACATTCTATATGAATGAGAAGTGCACTAATTGGTTCTGTGAGAGAGCAGCTGATGCATGGAACAGACTACGAAATTACATTACAGCAAGCACTAGTTTAGATATTTTTAAGAACAGCCTGGACATTTACTATGGGAACAAGTGTTTTTGGTATATTGGCAAGCTAATGCCCATACTTGAAATATTTGTTATGTATGTATGTATGTAACATATACATACATCATTAAATCTAACTCCTTATTTAACCCTTACCCTAATCCTAAAATAAACACGCACACACACACACACACACACACACACACACACACACACACACACACACACACACACACACACACACACACACACACACACACAAATGGAACTCATATAGGAATATATTTTTATATATATATATATATATATATATATATATAAAATGTATATAGATAGATATAGATATAAATAATAATAGATAGATATATAAACCTATATATTTATTGGCATTTGTATACTGGGTTACTGCGACTGGGCCTAAACAGACCCTTTTTTCTGCAGAGGTCTAGGAAAAAAGCTGTATTACAAAAATGCAATTTACAATTAATGATTACACTTTTTGAGACTTATAAAATAATTCAAAGTCATGAAAGATGACTGCACAAAGTGTAAAAGAAAGAAAGACATTATATAATGCAGTGCAATACAATTTTAAAACAGCAACATAATATGAAGAAATTTTGCAGTAATATCCTGTAATGCAAAAATGATGGAGCTATATTGAATTATACTAGGTTACAAAGAAAAATATGTGATGAGTATAAAATATGGGTGGAAAAAGGAGTATTCATTATAGTATATGAACTAATGTAAAAACAACGGAGATGCATGTTGGTAGGCTGACAGAAAGAAAAGGAGAGGTGAGGCAGGAGAGGTAAGAAAAGAGAAGAAGCAGGAAAGATAAGTGACAAAATACTAATGGGGAAAGAGTAGAAAAGAAAATTAGGGACAGCGAGTGTTACAGGTGAGAGGACGAGTAGAAAATGATGTTAGAGTGCATAATGACTTACTGTGAAAAAAGTAGTAAGGTGAAAAGAAAAGTGAGAAGAGGAAATGGAAAGTTGAATCCGCGTGATGTTTAACCTTTCATTAAAATGAAAGGTAATAGTCTGTGAGCTTTAACCCTTAGGATGGGTTAAGTTAAGTTGGTTTAACCAACAGTTGAGTAGGAGCATAACCATATACTTAGACGATGCTGCTTTAGGTGAGCTTTAAATGAGTTTAGGTTGTTGGTTTGCTTCAGAGAGAGCGTAGATGGCACAGTGGTGCAGTGGCAGCGTTGTCGCCTCACAGCAAGAGGCTCTCCAGTTCAATTCTCGGCTGGGGTGCCTTCTGTGCAGAGTCTGCATGTCTTCCTTCATTCGTGTGGGTTTTCTCCGGGTGCTCTCATTTCCTCCCACATTACAAAAACATGCATCTGGAGTGTTTCTCCCTGGGCCTCTGCTGAAAACTGGCTTTGTTCCAAGTCGGACTTTCCCAGTTAACAAATTTAAAATAAAAAAAAAATCTGTATAATTAAATGTAAGCCACCTCCATTGCTTCTAAGAGTATAGCACTGGCTTCTAATCTGCAACCTGCTGAGGAGTGGTATACAGCAGTCATCATTATGAGTGTACTGAGCAGTAAATTAGCTTTAACAGGTAGTCAGATGTTTGAGTTGAGATTACAGCAGATATGCTCATGCTTCTATGGCTAAGTATATGCATCTCAATATTTTATTCTAGACTGATTTAATAAGTGCAGCATGGTATGCAGAGAGAAATGCAGTTAACAGGAGGCAGCATTCTAATCTGGGGAACGGTACATTTATGACAATTGCTTGCCTAGTCTCAGTGGTCAGCAAGTCAGATATTTTACCTTGTTGACCTGAGCTTATACATGTATGTTGGTGGAATGATAGGTTTTGATACATGTCCTAAGTACCTCAAATGATAGCAAGAGGGATGCCCAAAGGACCTGGTTTGCTGAAGTAAGGGATGTTACATTCATCACACAACCAGATGCCTACACATTCCATTTATCTCTTTTTCCGTTATATGCCACTCAAATTGCTGTTGTTATTTAAACAGGTTGCAACAATTGCATTAGTTACCTTTTAAGATATATGTTAACTCATTGACAACAGTTTTGGAAAATGCGTATACGTCAACAGTCATTAACCAAAAGTAATTCAGTCGAACCTCCAAAAAATATTTCTTTTGCAGGGGAGGCAAGCCTGTTGCACCCTCCCATGTAGGGAGACACACCCGCACCACTCAAACTTATATATAACAACCCTGAGATTGTGCAACAGTGAGGAAAAATGAAAACTCCATTGTCAATGAAAGTTGTTTCAGCAAATGGCTCTCGATGTATGCACATTCACTGAAACTGCTGTAGGTGACTTGACAAGATCTTGCATTTTTAAAACTGGCTTACGTAAACTTTTATGAATATGCTGTCATGTGGGTGTTTTTCTTCTATAGGTCTAAGGAAATGCTATGCCTTTTATAGTGTTAGGTAATTTTGTTGATACCTTAGTAGTCTGGAACTAGTATGTCAAATATGTTAGTTTTATTATTTAGTTACTAAATTTGAGCCATAATTAAGTTAATTGCTGCCCCCAAACCCAACCAAAAGTGTATATAAGAGAGAGAGAGTATATGTAGTGCTGCCTCCTTCTACCAAAAATGTTATTTCTGTATTTTTTTAACTGATTAGTAGATTAATATGTTTATTATGGGGTCAGTGATTTGTAGTTCGCTCAGTTATGCATTTGCTGATGTGTGTGGCTGCTCTGTTTTGTTTAATGTTTAGATTATCACATTTTTGGGTGGTTAAATAGTGTTGATATGTCTCTCTCTCTCTCTCTCTCACACACACACACACACACACACACACACACACACATATAGACACACACACACACACACACACACACATATATATATATATATATATATATATATATATATATATATATATATATATATATATATATATATGTATATGTATATATATATATATATATATGTATTGCAATTAATACCATGGCTTCCAAGAGCAAGCCATCAGATCCCTGATAAGTAACACATAATAAATTAAATGTATCTGTTCTGAAAATTTGCTGAAGTGTAAAACAGAACAATGAACACAAATCCTGTTCTGCCAAAGGCTGTTCTTTGGCAGAACAAACTTCTAACCTACTACCCAACACCCTTGGAGTACCACAAGGCTCTATACTAGGGCTCCTGCTGTTTTCCATCTTCATTACCGACCTTTATACTGTCATCCCAAAAGTCAGTTGTATCCAGTACGCTAATGACTCCACCCTGATCTGCTCTGCCATATTTTCAACAGACTTATGGTTTGCTACCCAGACCAAATTTAACACTATAGAAAAATGGCTTTCTGAACGTCATTTGATACTAAAATCCCAAAAAAACTAAAATGCTGTTTTTCTCACCAACACAAAGGTCTTCTGCTTTCACCTTTACCATAAATGCAAATGATGGCACATTAATCTCCCCTGACCCCTCTACAAAACTACTAGGTGTCATTATAGATAACACTCTAAAATTTGACCTACATGTAAACCAATCAATCAAAACCATCAATAAAAAACTAGGGTCACTTTACAGAATAAAAGCTTTCCTAACCCCTCCAGCTAAAATTGCCATAGCTCGCTCTCACCTTCTCTCAGCACTTCTGTACGCATCCCCTATACTCTCTAATATAAACAAGACTGTACTTGACAAACTCTCAACCTGCTATAACCACATTGCCAGGTTTGCCACTGGGGTTCCTTTTAGAACACATCATTGCATCAATCTTAACCAGCTCGGGTGGCTTGAACTACCCAGTCTAATTCAGTATAACCAACTGATCATGGCTTATAAAGTCCTTTATAATCCAGATAATACTCCTGCACTTAAAAATCTTATCACCCCCTATCACAGTCCGCAGCTGCTTAGATCCTGTAACAGACAACTAATTCAGACAGGCAAAATTAACAATGCAGCTGGTGACTCTCTCTTTGCAAACTCTGTAGGTAGATCCTGGAACTCACTTCCAGCTGACATTACTTTACTCTCCTCCCTAGGCAATTTAAAACTAGACTCAAACAACATCTGACACTAAACTGGCTATGCCACTGTACCAAGCCTTATGGCTAACTCTCTTCTAGATTGTGTAAAATCTATTAATCAGCTACTGTTTAATTTACCCCTGGCTTTCACCAGGATTTAACTCTAACCTGTGGAACATGTCTATTATTGTTTGCTTATGTACTCTTTGGCAAAATTATAATTGTGACTGCGGTGGTGGTGCTGCAGTAGCGCTGTCGCCTGGCAGTAAGACATTGTTCCGTTCGATTCTCAGCTATAGCGTCTTCTGTCTGGAAACATGCATGAATGGGCGTACCTTCGTTGAAGGTTGTGCGTCAGAGCTGGCAACTCGGCACATAAAAATCTACTGCCAATCATTAGCAGACCGGAGTTCCGCTGTGGCAACCCCTAACCGGGAAAAGCCGAAAGACACAACAACATGTTTTTAATGTTTCTGTTTACCTGGAGTTTTTCTCAACAGGCCTCCGCTAAAAATGGTCATGCATCCAGTCGGACTATCCCGGTCAACAAATGTAAAATAAATAAATAAATAAAATCCAGAAAAAAGTCAACAATTCACAATCTACACAAAAGATAAACAATAAATATTTTACCTAGGCTTTTCTGAGTACTGTGTACTGGAAATATACTTTCTTATCCCATCATAACTAGAATTTTATAATACTTTTCATTGATCAGAGTTGCAATCCTGTGATGCATAGTAAGTTGGTACAGCTAGTTTATCAATGATTATAATGTGCACTCATTATCACTTACAGTTTTGTAACCTCAGAATAAATTATTTATGATGGGTGTAGTCATATTACTTGTGTGTGTTTCTGCATCAGATAGCAAAAAAGGTGAGCAGGCCTTCATTTCTGATAGCACAAGTTCTAAGACCAAGGACTATTAAATCTAAAAAAAAAAATGTGTAGTGACACCTGTTGCTTTAATCCAGCTATGCAAGTATCACCCGATGCATCTTTCATATAAGATTATATGTCTGAGATAACCTATAAGTAATATTTATTTGTGATGTGCACAGTAGAGTTAAAAAGTGAATTTCCTGATTTCTTTAATAACTGTACTTGAATAAATATGTAGTCCGAAACTTATAATTAGGCACAAATTCAATGTTTCTGCCAGGGCAAATTGTGACACCACATAATGTTCTACTAAACATGCACTTCTAGATTGTGCCATGCATTTGTTATTTTATATAAAACTTATCTGAAGACAAACTGTCCAAAACTTTAAAACATTTGATGCAAAAGTAACATTTTTAATAATTTCTTTAAAAAGTATGACTATCCAGTTAAAATTAAGTGACATCTTTGTAATAATCCAAAAATCTTAAGATAACATAAACCCATCCTGTTACAATTGGCAATAAAAGGTCAAAGCTTCAGACTGCTAGCTAAGTGTTCTTTCAAACTGACAGACTGACAGTTCTGAAGTGATGCTTCTCTCTTTACAAAAAAAAAAATGGAAAATAAAATTGTTGATGGTCATTAGAGAAATAAAATGTCATCTGTTATCTTTTAATGCCAGAATATTGTTTCTTAACATTATCGTTTCCATGACAGCTCCTCCATACATAGTAACTCCATGGCTACACATCTGGAGAAATTTGGCAAGTCTAAGTACTGAGCTGTTCAGTGATGGCACCTTATACCTCATCCAATGGGATTATATGTAAGAGCTATGGATGATGTTATTTGGCTGCTTATAGGATCTCTCCAACACTCCCATTCTGGCTTCTGGATAACATAATATTCTTCATGCGCGTGCATGTGTGTGTGTTTGTGTGTGTGTGTGTGTGTGTGTGTGTGTGTGTGTGTGTGTGTGTGTGTGTGTGTGTGTGTGTGTGTTATGGTAAAGTGATTTGAAGGAAACATCTTCCTTCCATTGAAGGTGAGCATTAAACCAATAAATTTTTTGTTGTCAGTCAGCGTAATTAAAATGTGATATTTCAGATTGGATGGGAAGTATTCAAAGTTAGTATAACTATTTACTGTAGCCTAGAGTAATTATTGAATGCTGTAATTGAGAGAAGAAAAGGAGCTAAAACATTGCAAAGAAAACGTGAACTAAAGGAAAGGTAAAATCTGGATTATTTTTCTGTTCGATTGCAAACAGAGAGTATGAGCTACAGAAAAGTTATCTTTTTATTTTTGTTTGTTTGGATATAAGTTGTTTCTTTGTAGTTTAGTTAAGCTATGGTTATTAGATTTTTAATTAATATTTTTGTAAACATTGTGCACATACTTATTACTAAAAGTGTTTGAAGAACACTCACAACTTGAGAGCTTCTGTCAGAATATGTACTAATCCAAAGCCAGTGCAAACAGAATATGTACAATATATACCTGTATAAAATGTCACACATCATGAAGTAGTGAAAACAACAAAAATTACTTAAACTTTCTTTATTACAAACACTTCAGATACTTCTAGTACCTAGCACGACTGACCTTCAAAGAAGAATATGTAAACTTTTGTGAATATATCCTTTTGAGTCATGTTAAGTATGGGTTAGATACGCTGTACTGATGATATATTAATGATCGCTTATATATTTTTTGTCAGTGAGCTTGTTCCCTAAAGGAGTCAGTGAGACATTATTTACTTATACAGAGCCACTGTAATAAAGACAGCTATACTACATTATTGCACATGCCTCTTTGATGTTGGAGTCAGTTACATACATAACCTAACTACAAGCTAATTAGTCCATGACTGAATGTGTAAACTATGTGTTATTTTTAGTGGAACAGTTTTCCAGTCATTTTTAAGTAGATGAGCTGTCAACACTTCTCATCTCTCTCTCTCTCTCTCCGTTTACACACCCGCACAAACACACACACACACACACACACACACACACACACACACACACACACACACACACACACACACACACACACACACACACACACATGCATACTGCAGTGCTTATTGCTATATGTGGACATGAAAGATACAGAAGATGCCACCAATGCCTATTTATGACTTGATGCATACATGGGGAAGTAAAAACAATAGTACATTGCTTTTTATTTATGAGTGTAAGAAAAAAGCAAAAGCTGAGAAAAAAATCTTGACTGATATGAAAGGCCTTATAGAAATAAAAGAGAATGTGAAGGGAAATATTTCATCATGGAGTGAAAGAGATCTGATGATTTCTCATGACAAGCAGCGCAGTCCTAGATCTGAGTGCTACATTTAGCTGGCAATGTGGCATTCCATTTACAGTATGGAGAATATTGCACCTTTTGAGATTCTAGTAGATAGGATTACCTGACCTTCAACTTTTAATGAGAGCAGAATATTTTCTTTCGTGGAGTCTTTACCTGTAGTTCACTAGGTTTCTGGAAGGAAATTAAATGCTTTGGTAGAGACATGCTTCGTTTTTATTTTTAAATAACATATTTAGATTGTCTGATCAAGTATCTGGCAACATTTGTAGTGCTTGATGAGTTGGAAAGTACTGCATTTTGCCAGTCAAGAAAAATATGAGGAGTGTGTAAAATAGGACAGATGTTTTAAGTTCAGGGTTGTTGAAAATCTTTTTTTTTTGTATCATATTGAACACTCAAGCTTTGCCTATACAGCTTGAATGAAAAAACTTTTAATAAGCTTGCCAGTGACCAGTCAGTTTAATCTATGGTATAGTTCAGTCCACTTTATCTACCTGTTATTAACTCATAGAGACTGGAGAAAATATGTGTCAGTTTAATGACTGGGGATTCAAGCTATGAACTGCTAACTAATGTTACCCTTTAGTCATAGGTTTGATTTTCTCACTTTCAGTTTTCTTACTGCATAGATCTGACACAGATACTGCTTCTGGATTGCCCTGGGGAAAAAGCACTTATGCCTAATGGTTTCACACATTTATCAAATTAAAAATTAGGAAAGTATATAAAAACTAATAATAATAACTGTCATTATGTTTTGTGTGCTTTTTCTCCTGTGCAATATTCATATCTTGTTAAATTGGGTGGGAGGATGACATAATGGTTAAGGTGTTTACCTAGCAAACACAAAGTGCAGAGTTTGATTCTCACATGGGATAATTGGCTAGGCTTAAAATGGCCCACAAGGGGTAATTAGCCTCATACTAACCTATAAAGTAAAGAGTTATTTCATGGAAGAGTAACACACTGCTTCCTATTCCCTTATAGTCCCTACACCTACATAAAATGATGTAATTTATTACATATTATTCAAAGTGGTAGTAGTAAATTCCCTACCATATACATATCCTGGACTTACAAAAAATTGATATGGTTTCCTCCTTGAAAATTATGTCTCATTTTCTATTTCATTCTCTTTTAATAAAATAGTTTTACACTTTTCATCCTTTCCAATGTCTTAGGCACCACCTTAATGAACTTGCACAAAAAAAATCTCCCTTATCAGCCATTTGATACCCTCTCTTCCAAATACCCTTAAATTCCATTGTCAGTCAGGAAAATGAACCAGTTAATTCCTTGATAGTTCTAAGGTGTAATGTCCTGTCAGACTTTTTGTCTCACTCTTTCTGCTGACACTCCCTTCTCTCACACATGATGATAACATATTTTTCATTGGTATTGTGCTACTTTGGAACCTCTACAAATGTCCTGGACCTGTTGACCAGTCATTGAAAGAACTGTTGTTGAGCTTGCACTTGATTATTTCATATTATATTCCTTATCTATTTCTTCTGAGACAGGATAGCCTGGGTCCATCCAACTGCCTTGTTATCCTGATTTCATTCACTGCCATGGAGAGTGCATCTGTATATTACTTCTCTACATACTTTTCTCTTAATGGAGCACTTTTTGTACTTATGGATTCTATGGTAGTTCAGATGCATCCCTAGCTGCTTCCAACTAATTTGCGTCTTATTTTTTCACTCCATGACTCAAACTGCTGATGGCATGCAGATATGTATGCATACTTTCCTACGAACAGGATACCTTATTTCACACTGCCTTCATCCCCCAGGCTGCATTTCTCGTTGCTTCTAACTCTGAGCAACTACTTGTGATCAGGTGAAAAAAAGATGCAGATATTATTCTTTGATACACAGATCAGTCAATCTAGATTTATAGTATTTCCATTGTTTGACAAATATGTAAAATGCACAAGACACAACAGCTTTTCAGTGGTGACAGTTTTTTAGTGGTGTTGTGGGAGTACTGTGGTGTACATAACTTGGGCAGATTCACAGTTACGCATACATTGGCTTGAAAATCAAGCTGTCCTCTGCTTTTTCAAGCACAATTCACTGCAGAGCTCTATCAGCATGACAAATGAAGATCACCTATATGGTTTGTTAGCAAAATATTAATGGTAGGAATGTTAGCTGGGTTACACATGTTTCTTAACTGATTTTTTCCAGGGGCATTCTTGATTTTATCTTAAAATATTTCTCTGTGAGGTATAATTTTGTGATAAATTAGAATGAATTGCAATGATTACATGAGAACAGCTCCTACAGACTGAAAACACATGTTTATTTCATCATGTTTTATGTTTCCAACTGCTGGAGATTAAATTTTAGATTTGTTTCTTCAGCAAATATTTATTAGTCTATATGATATAGACTGTGACGACTGTGCCCTGGCCCAGTAATCAAGGAGCCTCAGTCCTCACCACTAACACCAGGGAGGCCGTCTACTAGAAGAGGAAATTATAACTAATACACACAGTAAAGTACAATTTCCCTTAAGTGCACACAGAGATCACAGTCAGTCTGGGGCTAGTTGCCCCCTTGCTCTCCAGGTACCCAATAAGACCCCCCACTGGCACAGCTATAGGGTTCAGATCTCAGCCTAGCTGGCAAACTAACCTCCAGTACCCTCTCTGTCTCACCAGTGCTTCATGTCCCTGCACAGGTAGCTGACACACACCCACACTTTGAGATAAGTATTTATACAACTTCACAGACACTCCTGGGAAAGGCTGACACAGATTCCCCAGCTGTGCCTCTTTACCCAAACCATACGGTAGTAATTACTGCCACCACCAGCTAATATTATCAGCTACCCAAAAGCCCTTAAAAGGGTGTCCAGTTATTACTGTGCAATATTATTATCCAATTGGTAATGTGACTATTCAGTCTTAAGGCTTATTAGAGTGGCTTATTACGATAACCTCTATAAATATGCAATGTACTCTAAAGCCTAACTTGTCTCTACACAAACCAGCCACAGGTAAAGGTTTTTTAAATATTTAATAATAAATAATTAAAACACAAGACAATGCTACTACACCATAGAGATATCTAAGAGTTCAGAGATCACACAGAAACTTAAAACAATACAGTAGGACAGGTCAGTTGTCAAAGGAAAACACTTAATCTAACTTTCTAATCTTTAGCTATTTTTAAGAGAAAGCACAGTGCTATAATCCTACTTACAGACATATAGAGCATAAGCAGTGCTGGGTTGATGGTCCACAACAAATGCTTTCAGTCTCTCACTGAACAATAGTTGTTAAACTCACTAACAAACAGCTCTGCTAAGGCTCTCCCAAATTACATTATTTTGACACTTAGGTTTTCACAGTATTCAAATTACATCATCTTGACACTTAGTCTGGAGTTCCCAGGCAAACAAACTGCATTATTTAGCAAGCTAACACCTGCTCAGGAAACTACAACAATAAAAGACATCTCACATGTATACTCTAACAATTATTCCTTAAGTTAAGTCAAGAGAAAGAATGTGTTCAGCCAGACGCTTTGGCACCACTTTTTTAGATAATTGTAACTTCAAAGAACATTTGAAATGCTTGGCTTGATTTTCCTTACAGCAGATGGCAATGTTGTAACAATCTTGAAGTTCACATTTTACAGTGTTTTCTTTCATTTAAGAACACAAGCCTGTATTTTACATTTATTTATACAAATGATAGAATTATGTATCAAATTCTATTTGACTAGGCTGGCAGCCTTTGCCCATCTTTCCCCAGTCTTCACATCTCTTCCCCCCCTGGAGAACTCAAGCTAGTTTTTCAAGTGACCCTTGAGAAACGCCGCTTGAGAGGGTTAGGTCTATCTGGGTGTACCTCACCCCATTCCCTGTCTTGAGAGCTCATCTGCATTGGCATTGCTACTCCCACTGCAGTGCTGCACTGACATATCATATGCTTGGAACCCCAGGCTGCATCTTAGGAATTTGGCATTTTGCTGACTGGCTGGTTGGAGCCTACGACTGAGATCAACCACTGGATGCTATTCCCCCTCTGAAGAAATCTGGCTAAGTACAGTCCCCACCTCATGGTTTGAAGCATCCACTTGCACAACAAATTCTTTGCTGTAATCTGGACTGGCTAACATATGGAGTCCTCCCAAATCTTCTTTAAGCTTCTGAAATGTCTGTTCACATGCTGGGGTCCACACTACCTTATTTGGCCTATTCTTCCTCGTCAGGTCTGTGAGGGGAGCAGCTATGGTACTATAACTAAGAATGGACTTTCTGTAGTACCCTGCTGTCCCTAAGAATGCCCTCACCTGCTTTTTGGTAACAGGGGCAGGCCATGCCTGAATAGCTTCCACGTTGGCAGGTTTTGGCCTTATCTTACCACTCCCACTCTATGTCCTAGGTAGGAGACCTCTGCCATACCCACCTGACATTTGCTTGGCTTAATGGTCAACCCTGCCCTCTGTAGTCTGCCCAGCACCTCCCTGACATGCTGAAGGTGCTCTGGCCAGGAATGGCAGTAGATGGAAATATCATCTAGGTAAGCAAGGGTGAACCCTCCTGCTCCTCTTAGGATACTATCCACCAGCTTCTGGAAAGTCGCTGGGGCAGTCTTCATCCCAAAGGGCATCTTTGTGAACTCGTACAAGCGAAAATGAGTCACAAAGGCTGACTTCTCTCTAGCACTGGGAGTCAAAGGCACCTGCCAGTAACCTTTGGTAAGATCAATGGTTGTAAGATACTTAGCCCCACTCAGCTGCTCTAGGGACTCATCTGTCCTAGGCATTGGGTAAGCATCCAACTCTGTGTGACTATTTAATTTCCTGTAATCCACACAGAACCTGGTGCTGCCATCCTTCTTTGGCACCAGCACTACTGGCGAAGCCCAGGGACTGTTGGACTCTTGAACCACCCCTAGTTCCAACATCTCCTGTACCTCCTCCCCCAGAGTCTGTTTGACTCTCTCAGGCACCCTATAAGGGGCCTGCCTAATAGGCCTTTGGGGTCCTGTATCCACCTGATGCTGCACCAGGTGGGTGCACCCTGGTTTCCCAGTGAGCACATCCCCAAATTCCTGCAACACTGCTCGGATTTCTCAAACCTAGGTAGGAGAAAGCTGCTGGGACATTGCTACCCCTTCAATCGAGGTGTCAGCCAGAGCCTCTCTAAGGAAATCAGTCCCCAGATCTCCCTCAGACTCCTGCAATCCACTGCAAATGCTCAGCACAAGGGCCTCCCTATTATGGTAATGTTTCATTATGTAAACATGGTACAATTTGTGCCCCTGCCATCTGCCTAGCACTTCCACCATGTAGTTAACATCACTTACCTTTCTTACCACCTTGTAGAGTCCCTCCGAAGTAGCTTGCAGCTTGTTGTGTCTGACAGGAATGAGAACCATTACCTGCTGCCCTACAGCATACTCTCTAGCTCGAGCATTCCTGTCATACCACATCTTTATCTGTTGTTTGTCCTCTGCCAGGTTCTCCTGGGCCAAGACCATGAGTTCCCTGAGCCTTGTCCTGAGGGTTAGGACGTATGCCACATCAGACTCCTTGTGAGACTCACACTCATCTTACCACTCATCTCAAATTAAATCTAGAGGCCCCTTCACCCTATGCCCATACAGCAACTCAAAGGGTGAAAAACCTGTGGATTCCTGGGGAGCCTCTCTGTAAGTAAACAACAGATGGGGCAAATATTTTTCCCACTCCCTCTTAAACTGATCTGAAAATGCCCATAGACTTGATTGTAGAGTTTAACCTCTCAACAAGACCATTAGACTGGGGATGGTAGGGGGTGGTCTTCATGTGCTTCACCCAACAGGACTTCCACAGACAAGCCAGTAGGTCTGACATGAAATTGGCACCTTGGTCAGTCAGTATTTCTTTTGGGAAACCTACCCTGCTGAAAATCTTTAACAAAGCATTTGCCACAATGGAGGACAAAGCCACTGCCTCGGAGTATTGTGTAGCATAATCCACTACCACTAGGATATACTTTTTCCCTGTGGAACTTGAGGTTCTCAGATGACCCACAATATCCATAGCTACCCTCTGAAATGGCTCCTCAATCACAGGCAAAGGCATCAAAAGAGCTCTCTCCTTGTCTCCTGCCTTGATTACCTTTTGACACTGCTCACAGGTCCTGCAGTACCCTGTTACATCTCTGAAAATTCCAGGCCAATAGAAGTTTTGCATAGTATGCCACTTTGTACATTTTATGCCCATATGATTTGCAAAGGGAATATCATGGGCTATGGCTAGAAACGCCAGACGGTAGGCTCTAGGCACTACCAACTGCTGTACTCTCTCAACTTCTAGCCCTCCCTCAGGGGTCCACTCTCTGTATAGTAACCCTTTGTCCCAGTATACAGATTCTCCCTTCCCTTGAGAATCAGGTGCCTCCCTAGCTACCTGCTTCAGGCCTTGCAATGTAGGGTCTGAGAGCTGAGCCTGTCTCAACTCTCTTCTTGTAACCCTTCCCAGCTCCCCTTCTCCTGGAATTCTGGCATCCTCTGACAGTCGTGCCTCACTGTCAGCCTGGGTACTACTACTCACCTCTACCTTTGCAGTTACCCCGTCCAAGGGAATATAAGTACCCACAAGCAGCTGTGGCTCACATTCAGTTTCACTGCTACAGAGTACTCCCCTCCCTGAAGTAACCACCTCAGCAGTCCTGGCTGCAAGTATGCAGTCTGTCTGGGTCTCCCCAAGGCTACCAGACTTACATGCTTGTTTCCTAGCCTCACTACGTGTAACTGCATAAGTACATAGTACTGCCTCATCCAAATCATTCCCTCTCAGGACATCTGCAGGATGGTAGTTCCATACCCCAGTTGTTTCAAGACAACCCACTATTGGCATTTTGTCTTTCCCACTTACTGGCTCCCTCACCTTTGGTTCCCCACCTTGCCTCAGTGGACACCTGTATGCCACATGGCCCCACTAGTTGCATTCAAAACATTTAACCCTAGCTCCTGGACATGTACCTGGACTAGTGGCTTCCCCTGCTACTGGTGGATTCTGTTGGGGTAGTCTGTGCTGCCCATCATGGGTTCCTTTAGACCCATGAGCAGTACTGGGGGTCCCTTTCCTGTGCAGAGCTGCCCTCTTGGCCAGGTATAGGTCTCCCTTCTTCCCCAACTCATCTGAAGTAGCACATTGTCTATCAGCTAACCAGATCCTCATGTCCTCAGGCAAAGTGGTAAGGGCTTGTTCCCTCACCAAAAGGTATGCCAGCCCTTCAAAAGTAGTGACCTGACATCCACTCACCAAGCTATGAAAATAAGTGCTCATTTCAACAACATATTCACATACTTTTTCATCTGCCTTGTGTCTATGCTCACAAAACTTTTTCCTATACATTTCAGGTGTTAGCTTAAAACATTGGAACAGACATTTCTTTACAGCAGTATAATCAAAACAGACAGAGTCAGGCATTTGTGATATACAAGTTACAGCTTTCCCATGGAGTAAGGGGGCCAGGAACTGTACCCAGAGCCTTTGGTCAACACTATACTGTTTGCATGCCCTTTCAAACATGTGAATAAACTATCAAAATGATCCCCCTCTTTAAATTGCAAAAGAAATGTACTGACCTGTTGTGCTTCTGGGGTCCAGTTACTCCCTTACCCATTACCTCCATGACTCTAGTGAAGAGTCAGCATTTCCCTCTCATGCTTCCTCTGATGCTCTTTTTCTTCGGCTTCTATCTCCAAATGCCTGGCCTCCAACTCAAGTCTCTTTAGCTCCAGCTGGATTTTTAAATCCACCGCAGAAAGGTTGAGCTGTCTATTCTCTGAGGCTATTGTATCTCCACTGCCAGACTGATTGTCTTTCGCAGAAAGGTTGAGCTGTCCATTCTCCGAGAATATTGTATCTCCACTGCCAGTCTGATTGTCCTCCTGGATGCTGTTTTCTGATGCAGCTGTAACCAAGGCTGCAATCAGGTCTGCCTTAGTCAGGTTTCCATGCACCAGTCCCCTAGCCTGACACATCTCCACCAGCTGGCTCTTTGTCAGCTTTCCATACTCCTGTGCTGACATGCTGCCTGCTCACCCTGACTAACTAAGCTAACAAAAGAAATAAAACAATTGTGATCTGAACTCTGAGTATACTCTGCTTGGCTGATTTAGAGTTGGGAGGGTGGCCTAATGGTTAAGGTGTTTGCCTTACAAACACAAGGTGCAGGGTTTGAGTCTCACAAGGGATAATTGGCTAGGCTTAAAAAATGGCTGGCAAGGGCAGTTAGCCTAGTACTAATCTATGAATCTATGAATCTATCTACAAAACACTTTCAGAGATCACTGTACATAAGCTACAGGATTCACTCTACCCACACCACTGCCAAACAGATATGCGAGGATATCTTATCCCAACCACTGCCACCACTTATGACATCTGTGCCCTGGCCCAGCAATCAAGGAACCTGAATCCTCACTGCTAACACCAGGGAGGTCATCTCCTAGAAGAGGAAAAAATAACTAATACACACAGTAAAGGACAATTTCCCTTAAGTGCACACAGAGATCACAGTCAGTCTGGGGCTGGTTGCTCCCTTGCTCTCCAGGTCCCCAGTAAGACTCCCCACTGGCACAGCTGTAGGGTCCAGAGCTCAGCCTAGCTGGCATGCTAACCTTCAGTACCCTCTCTGTCCCACCAGTGCTTCGTGTCCCTGCCCAGGTAGCTGACACTCACCCACACTTTGAGATAAGTATTTATACAACTTCACAGACACTTCTGGGAAAGGCTGATGCAGATTCTCCAGCTGTGCCCCTTTACCCAGACCATAGGGTAGTAATTATTACCACCACCAGATAATATTATCAGCTACCCAAATGCCCTTAAAGGGTGTCCAGTTATTACTGTGTAATATTATTATCCAATTGGTAATGTGACTAGTCAGTCTTAAGGCTTATTAGAGTGGCTTATTACAATAACCTCTAGAAATATGCAATGTACTCTAAAGCATAACAAACCAGCCACAGGTAAAGGTTTTTCAAATATTTAGTAATAAATAATTAAAACACAAGACAATGCTACTACACCACAGAGATATCTAAGAGTTCAGAGATCACACAGAAACTTAAAACAATAAAGTAGGACAGGTCTGATGTCAAAGGAAAACACTTAATCTAACTTTCTAATCTTTAGCTATTCTTAAGAGAAAACAGAGTGCTATAATCCTACTTACAGACATATAGAGCATAAGCAGTACTGGACTGATACAACAAGGATGCTTTCAGTCTCTCACTGAACAATAGTTTTTAAACTCACTAACAAACAGCTCTGCTAAGGCCCTCCCAAATTACATCATTTTGACGCTTATGTTTTCACAGTATTCACATTACATCATCTTGACACTTAGTCTGGAGTTCCCAGGCAAACAAACTGCATTATTTAGCAAGCTAACACCTGCTCAGGAAACTACAACAATAAAAGACATTTCACATGTATACTCTAACAATTATTCCTTAAGTTAAGTCAACAGAAAAAAATGTGTTCAGCTAGACGCTTTGGCACCACTTTTTTAGATAATTGTAACTTCAAAGAACATTTGAAATGCTTGGCTTGATTTTCCTTACAGCAGATGGCAATGTTGCAGCAATCTTGCAGTTCACATTTTACAGTGTTTTCTTTCATTTAAGAACACAAGCCTGTATTTTACATTTATTTATACAAATGATAGAATTATGTATCAAATTCTATTTGACTAGGCTGGCAGCCTTTGCCCATCTTTCCCCAGTCTTCACATCTCTTCCCCTCCTGGAGAACTCAAGCTAGTTTTTCAAGTGACCCTTGAGAAATGCCGCTTGAGAGGGTTAGGTCTATCTGGGTGTACCTCACCCCATTCCCTGTCTTGAGAGCTCATCTGCATTGGCATTGCTACTCCCACTGCGGTGCTGCATTGACATATCATATGCTTGCAACCCCAGGCTGCATCTTAGGAATTTGGCATTTTGCTGACTGGTTCTGTTTAACCATATTAGAGGGTTGTTATCTATCATTACACTGAATTTTCTTCCATACAGATAATGCTGAAGTTTCTGCAGTGCCCACACTATGGCTAGACATTCCTTTTCTACAGCTGCATAGCATTCCTCCCTGGGTTGGAGCCTATGACTGAGATCAACCACTGGATGCTATTCCCCCTCTGAAGAAATCTGGCTAAGTACAGTCCCCACCTCATGGTTTGAAGCATCCACTTGCACAACAAATTCTTTGCTGTAATCTGGACTGGCTAACATATGGAGTCCTCCCAAAGCTTCTTTAAGCTTCTGAAATGTCTGTTCACATGCTGGGGTCCACACTACCTTATTTGGCCTGTTCTTCCTCGTCAGGTCTGTGAGGGGAGCAGCTATGGTACTATAACTAAGGATGGACTTTCTGTAGTACCCTGCTGTCCCTAAGAATGCCCTCACCTGCTTTTTGGTAACGGGGGCAGGCCATGCCTGAATAGCTTCCATGTTGGCAGGTTTTGGCCTTATCTTACCACTCCCACTCTATGTCCTAGGTAGGAGACCTCTGCCATACCCACCTGACATTTGCTTGGCTTAATGGTCAACCCTGCCCTCTGTAATCTGCCCAGCACCTCCCTGACATGCTGAAGGTGCTCTGGCCAGGAATGGCAGTAGATGGAAATATCATCTAGGTAAGCAAGGGTGAACCCTCCTGCTCCTCTTAGGATACTATCCACCAGCTTCTGGAAAGTCGCTGGGGCAGTCTTCATCCCAAAGGGCATCTTTGTGAACTCGTACAAGCCAAAATGAGTCACAAAGGCTGACTTCTCTCTAGCACTGGGAGTGAAAGGCACCTGCCAGTAACCTTTGGTAAGATCAGTGGTTGTAAGATACTTAGCCCCACTCAGCTGCTCTAGGGACTCATCTGTCCTAGGCATTGGGTAAGCATCCGACTCTGTGTGACTATTTAATTTCCTGTAATCCACACAGAACCTGGTGCTGCCATCCTTCTTTGGCACCAGCACTACTGGCAAAGCCCAGGGACTGTTGGACTGTTGAACCACCCCTAGTTCCAACATCTCCTGTACCTCCTCCCCCAGAGTCTGTTTGACTCTCTCAGGCACCCTATAAGGGGCCTGCCTAATAGGCCTTTGGGGTCCTGTATCCACCTGGTGCTGCACCAGGTGGGTGCACCCTGGTTTCCCAGTGAACACATCCCCAAATTCCTGCAACACTGCTCAGATTTCTCAAAACTAGGTAGGAGATAGCTGCTGGGACATTGCTACCCCTTCAACCGAGGTGTCAGCCCGAGCCTCTCTAAGGAAATCAGTCCTCAGATCTCCCTCAGACTCCTGCTATCCACTGAAAATGCTCAGCACAAGGGCCTCCCTATTATGGTAATGTTTCATTATGTTAACATGGTACAATCTGTGCCCCTGCCATCCGCCTAGCACTTCCACCATGTAGTTAACATCACTTACCTTTCTTACCACCTTGTCGGGTCCCTCTGAAGTTGCTTGCAGCTTGTTGTGTCTGACAGGAATGACAGCCATTACCTGCCGCCCCACAGCATACTCTCTAGCTCGAGAATTCCTGTCATACCACATCTTTTTCTGTTGTTTGTCTTCTGCCAGGTTCTCCTGGGCCAAGACCATGAGTTCCCTGAGCCTTGTCCTGAGGGTTAGGACGTATGCCACATCAGACTCCTTGTGAGACTCACACTCATCTTACCACTCATCTCAAATTAAATCTAGAGGCCCCTTCACCCTATGCCCATACAGCAACTCAAATGGTGAAAAACCTGTGGATTCCTGGGGAGCCTCTCTGTAAGCAAACAACAGATGGGGCAAATATTTTTCCCACTCCCTCTTAAACTGATCTGAAAATGCCCATAGCATGGACTTGATTGTAGAATTTAACCTCTCAACAAGACCATTAGTCTGGGGATGGTAGGGGGTGGTCTTCATGTGCTTCACCCAACAGGACTTCCACAGACAAGCCAGTAGGTCTGACATGAAATTGGCACCTTGGTCAGTCAGTATTTCTTTTGGGAAACCTACCCTGCTGAAGATCTTTAACAAAGCATTTGCCACAACTGAGGACAAAGCCACTGCCTCAGAGTATTGTGTAGCATAATCCACTACCACTAGGATATACTTTTTCCCTGTGGAACTTGAGGTTCTCAGATGACCCACAATATCCATAGCTACCCTCTGAAATGGCTCTTCAATCACAGGCAAAGGCATCAACAGAGCTCTCACCTTGTCTCTTGCCTTGCTTACCTTTTGACACTGCTCACAGGTCCTGCAGTACCCTGTTACATCTCTGAAAATTCCAGGCCAATAGAAGTTTTGCATAGTATGCCACTTTGTACATTTTATGCCCATATGATTTGCAAAGGGAATATCATGGGCTATGGCTAGAAATGCCAGACGGTAGGCTCTAGGCACTACCAACTGCTGTACTCTCTCAACTTCTAGCCCTCCCTCAGGGGTCCACTCTCTGTATAGTAACCCTTTGTCCCAGTATACAGATTCTCCCTTCCCTTGAGAATCAGGTGCCTCCCTAGCTACCTGCTTCAGGCCTTGCAATGTAGGGTCTGACAGCTGAGCCTGTCTCAACTCTCTTCTTGTAACCCTTCCCAGCTCCCCTTCTCCTGGAAGTCTGGCATCCTCCGACAGTAGTGCCTCACTGTCAGCCTGGGTACTACTACTCACCTCTACCTTTGCAGTTACCCTGTCCAAGGGAATATAAGTACCCACAAGCAGCTGTGGCTCACATTCAGTTTCACTGCTACAGAGTACCTCCCTCCCTGAAGTAACCACCTCAGCAGTCCTGGCTGCAAGTATGCAGTCTGTCTGGGTCTCCCCCAGGCTACCAGACTTACATGCTTGTCTCCTAGCCTCACTACGTGTAACCGCATAAGTACATAGTACTGCCTCATCCAAATCATTCACTCTCAGGACATTTGCAGGATGGTAGTTCCATACCCCAGTTGTTTCAAGACAACCCACTATTGGCATTTTGTCTTTCCCACTTACTGGCTCCCTCACCTTTGGTTCCCCACCTTGCCTCAGTGGACACCTGTATGCCACATGGCCCCACTAGTTGCATTCAAAACCTTTAACCCTAGCTCCTGGACATGTACCTGGACTAGTGGCTTCCCCTGCTACTGGTGGATTCTGTTGGGGTAGTCTGTGCTGCCCATCATGGGTTCCTTTAGACCCATGAGCAGTACTGGGGGTCCCTTTCCTGTGCAGGGCTGCATTGTTGGCCAGGTATAGGTCTCCCTTCTTCCCCAACTCATCTGAAGTAGCACATTGTCTATCAGCTAACCAGATCCTCATGTCCTCAGGCAAAGTGATAAGGGCTTGTTCCCTCACCAAAAGGTATGCCAGCCCTTCAAAAGTGATGACCTGACATCCACTCACCCAGCTATGAAAATAAGTGCTCATTTCAACAACATATTCACATACATTTTCATCTGCCTTGTGTCTATGCTCACAAAACTTTTTCCTATACATTTCAGGTGTTAGCTTAAAACATTGGAACAGACATTTCTTTACAGCAGTATAATCAAAACAGACAGAGTCAGGCATTTGTGATATACAAGTTACAGCTTTCCCATGGAGTAAGGGGGCCAGGAACCGTACACAGAGCCTTTGGTCAACACTATACTGTTTGCATACCCTTTCAAACATGTGAATAAAACTATCAAAATGATCCCCCTCTTTAAATTGCAAAAGAAATGTACTGACCTGTTGTGCTTCTGGGGTCCAGTTACTCCCTTACCCATTACCTCCATGACTCTAGTGAAGAGTCAGCATTTCCCTCTCATGCTTCCTCTGATGCTCCTTTTCTTCGGCTTCTATCTCCAAATGCCTGGCCTCCAACTCAAGTCTCTTTAGCTCTAGCTGGATTTTTAAATCCACCGCAGAAAGGTTGAGCTGTCTATTCTCTGAGGCTATTGTATCTCCACTGCCAGACTGATTGTCTTTCGCAGAAAGGTTGAGCTGTCCATTCTCCGAGGATATTGTATCTCCATTGCCAGTCTGATTGTCCTCCTGGATGCTGTTTTCTGATGCAGCTGTAACCAAGGCTGCAATCAGGTCTGCCTTAGTCAGGTTTCCATGCACCAGTCCCCTAGCCTGACACATCTCCACCAGCTGACTCTTTGTCAGCTTTCCATACTCCTGTGCTGACATGCTGCCTGCTCACACTGACTAACTAAGCTAACAAAAGAAATAAAACAATTGTGATCTGAACTCTGAGTATACTCTGCTTGGCTGATTTAGAGTTGGGAGGGTGGCCTAATGGTTAAGGTGTTTGCCTTACAAACACAAGGTGCAGGGATAATTGGCTAGGCTTAAAAAATGGCTTGCAAGGGCAGTTAGCCTAGTACTAATCTATGAATCTATCTACAAAACACTTTCAGAGATCACTGTACATAAGCTACAGGATTCACTCTACCCACACCACTGCCAAACAGATATGCGAGGATATCTTATCCCAACCACTGCCATCACTTATGACATCTGTGCCCTGGCCCAGCAATCAAGGAACCTGAATCCTCACTACTAACACCAGGGATGTCATCTCCTAGAAGAGGAAAAGATAACTAATACACACAGTAAAGGACAATTTCCCTTAAGTGCACACAGAGATCACAGTCAGTCTGGGGCTGGTTGCTCCCTTGCTCTCCAGGTCCCCAGTAAGACTCCCCACTGGCACAGCTGTAGGGTCCAGAGCTCAGCCTAGTTGGCATGCTAACCTTCAGTACCCTCTCTGTCCCACCAGTGCTTCGTGTCCCTGCCCAGGTAGCTGACACACACCCACACTTTGAGATAAGTATTTATACAACTTCACAGACACTTCTGGGAAAGGCTGATGCAGATTCTCCAGCTGTGCCCCTTTACCCAGACCATAGGGTAGTAATTATTACCACCACCAGATAATATTATCAGCTACCCAAATGCCCTTAAAGGGTGTCCAGTTATTACTGTGTAATATTATTATCCAATTGGTAATGTGACTAGTCAGTCTTAAGGCTTATTAGAGTGGCTTATTACAATAACCTCTAGAAATATGCAATGTACTCTAAAGCATAACAAACCAGCCACAGGTAAAGGTTTTTCAAATATTTAGTAATAAATAATTAAAACACAAGACAATGCTACTACACCACAGAGATATCTAAGAGTTCAGAGATCACACAGAAACTTAAAACAATAAAGTAGAACAGGTCTGATGTCAAAGGAAAGCACTTAATCTAACTTTCTAATCTTTAGCTATTCTTAAGAGAAAACACAGTGCTATAATCCTACTTACAGACATATAGAGCATAAGCAGTACTGGACTGATACAACAAGGATGTTTTCAGTCTCTCACTGAACAATAGTTTTTAAACTCACTAACAAACAGCTCTGCTAAGGCCCTCCCAAATTACATCATTTTGACGCTTATGTTTTCACAGTATTCACATTACACCATCTTGACACTTAGTCTGGAGTTCCCAGGCAAACAAACTGCATTATTTAGCAAGCTAACACCTGCTCAGGAAACTACAACAATAAAAGACATTTCACATGTATACTCTAACAATTACTTCTTAAGTTAAGACAATACGAAAGAATGTGTTCAGCCAGATGCTTTGGCACCACTTTTTTAGATAATTGTAACTTCAAAGAACATTTGAAATGCTTGGCTTGATTTTCCTTACAGCAGATGGTAATGTTGCAACAATCTTGAAGTTCACATTTTACAGTGTTTTCTTTCATTTAAGAGCACAAGCCTGCATTTTACATTTATTTATACAAGTGATAGAATTATGTATCAAATTCTATTTGACTAGGCTGGCAGCCTTTGCCCATCTTTCCCCAATCTTCACATAGACTATCAGCTTTCCAAGATCAAATTGCCAGTATTTAGGATGCATCTCTAATTTTGAACCATTGTTTTTGATTATCTGTCAACTTTGTTTCTGAATTCTGCATAAAGACAATGAAATCTGTTGAGAGGCAGCTGAAGTGCCATGCAGCACCATATCATTTATACAAACAATTATTATAAACCACTCATTGTAAGATCTTATAAGTTCATAGGTCCATAGGTATATACTAGGACATGCAAACCAGCTAAAATGTTTCCTTGTGTATCACAGGAATGTATTAGGAGGGGGTGTTTAAGTTAAGAAGTTTCTAGAGGTTATTTGGGGGTATGTTAGGTTGGGCATTACTGTCTGCCTCTGTTTATCAGAGACATGGGAGTCAGACCCAGGATGAATTTCTGATTTCCTAGCCATTGGTGAAGGCTACTATTAAATAGCGTTAGGAATGGACTTTGCTTCACATCGACGGGGAGCATGCTCTAGAGTATGTGAATCTTCTGAGAGGGGTCCCCTTCAGTAGATCAAACTTTTAAAAGTTCAAACCTCATATGGTCGAGACCATATGATCAAACTTTTAAAAGTTTGAACGGACTGAATGGAGATCCCTGTACAGTACAGAATGGGAAGATTTCCCTTCTCCGCAATGTAGTGCAATCTCAGAGTTGGTATATTTAAGTAGCGGGGGATGTGGGAGGTGCAGCCCCCCCATGTGGGGGGGTGCAGCTATGCGGGTTTAGTTTTTTTTTCTTTTTTCTTTTTTCTTTTTTGTTTCTACTTCAGTTTTCGAACTTTTAAATGTTCAATGTTATGGGCTCGGCCATATGGGCTTCGAACATTTAAAAGGTCGATCTACTGAAGTAGATCCCTTCTGAGACACATATTTCTTTTGCCTACATATCTTATTTATGTCACAAGCAAAATTTAAATATTTGGATTTAGTGGTTCTGAAGCTGTTAGTTTTGTAGATGTACAAAAGGTCTGTCAGAAATGGATCTAAGGATGCCTTATATGCAAGGCATAGATTGCCTCTCAGTAACATGTAGGAGACAGAATATAGAGACAGGACTTTAAGGTGATCTGTAAAGGACAATGTGTTTATACCCTGGATTCTCCTGGTAAGGTACCTTTGTGGGTGTACCAGCTGTTGCATATGTCTGGTCAAGTACATGCCAAAAGGAGAATTATACTTAATGATGGGTCTAAGAAGGGCCAAATAAAGTGGCACTATGACTTCCTTGGACATTGATGCCAATCTCTTACTTAAACATTGGGTGACATAAAATGATTTTCTTACCACCTTGGCTACATGTTGGTCAACATATTTTCCCAAATGCCTGATAACCAGGTCAGCTCTTAGGGGTGTCTTATTGATGGAGTAATTACCCTGGGTGGTAGTTTTCCCAAAAGGCAATATAATGGATTTCTTGGCACTGAGTTTTAATCCGTGAATTTGGCACCAGTCATTTGTCTGTGTTAGATCTTCTTGTAAGATGCTTGTGTCATGGCGGGAATCTATGATACCTTCCAATTTGCAGTCAGCTACAATCTTGATCAGCCAAAGGCCCTTGATATTAGCCTTTACCTCTGAGAAGTAGATGCCAAATAGAAGCAGTCCTAGCATGGCGCCCTGAGGTACCCCACTGATGACTGGTCTCTTAGTGGAGGTGCTCTCACCAATCCAGACTTTCTGTGTCGTGTCTGTGAGCCAGATGACAATACATTGAGTTATGTAGGGGTTTATGCAGAATTTGGTGAGCTTGTCAATTATGCCTGAGTGGGATATTGTATCAAATGTCTTAGCCAGGTCCTGGTAGCTGGTATGCACCATTTCCCCTCATTCATTGCCTTAGTGACCTTCTCAAAGGAATCTACCAGGTTTAGTAGGCATGACCTTTCACTGACAAAGCCAAACTGGGTTAGGGCCAGTGTCTGAAGGTTACCTATGTTTATGTTGATCATTTCTGTTATAATTTGTTTCATGATTTTGTATATTAGACTAGTCAGACTAATATGTCTGTAGTTCCTGGGGATGGTTGAGGGCCCACCTTTCTGAAGTGAGATAACCACTACAGTCCTCCATTCCTGAGGTACAAAGCCTGTTTTGAGGATAGAGTTGAAAAGTGACTCAAACTGTCCTAATAGGTCAAGTTTTAAGCTATTTAGGAGGCTTGCTGAGATATTGTTGAGATCCACTAAGGCTATGTTTTTGGCCTTAGGAATCACTGCCAGGATCTGCTCTCTGTTAATAGCTGGAGGGTGTTATGCTAGTAAGTATTTCATTGGGGGAGATGGGGGGAGTGGGGGGTGAAGTTTGAGCTGAATTTGTCAGCCAGAAAATTCACTATGTCACTCTGCTCAGTGAAGGTGGCACTATTGAACACCAGTTTAGCACACTGATTCTGTGCTGATTTATGGTTTCACACATAGCTGGTTACCTTTAGCCTGGGTTGCATATGTTGTATTTAGCCTGTGAGGATGTCTTGATCTTATAATTGACTTTTTTTGGACTTAACTAATCCACTTAGTTTCCTGTTTAATTTAATTAGAGAGCTCCTACCATTATGGAAGTTGCTCTTCTTGATTTTAGCTATGGCTTTTTTCTTTTTATGATATACCCTATTATGGTTAGGACTCCACCAGTGTGGCTTGTTTTTAGATTTGTTTTGGGCCTATTTCTTGTAGGTACTGCAGCCTGTATACAACCATTTACATGGTTGTACAGGATTTCTGTGAACAGTTCTGCATAGGTTGCTGTGGACTTGGGCTTGGGAGGGGAGTTGAATTTTGACAAACTATTGCTTAATAGAATGCAGTTTGCTTTGGAATAGTTCTTAATTGTTACAGGGATTGCTGGGGTGACTGAGTTGATTTTTATTTCAAAGGAGACAGCTTTGTGGTCCAACCTCACCAGTGAGGATATGACATTGGAGGGGAGGGGGATGCAGCACTCTCCCATATTGATGAATACCAGGTCCAGTACATTTGAACCTCTGGTAGGTGTGCACACTCTCTGGTCAATGATATGTGTGTTAATAAAGTCCAGGAATCACTGTGTCTGAAAGTATGAGGCAGTGTATTTTTCCTAGTCTATAGAGGGGTACTTAAAGTCTCCCATGATTAGGGTTTTTGCTTTAATGGTGAGTGTCTCCCATAGGTTTAGGTATGAACAATGGGATTCTAGGGACATACAGAATGACCTGTAGATTGCTAGGATATGGTATATGAATTTGTCTGTGGTGACTTGCACATAGATAAATTCCAGGGCATCATCCTGTTTAACCAACTTAGAGTTATGCTTGTTGCTAATATACATTGAGACTCTTCCATCTTGGTCCCTGTCTGGGCAAGTGATTTTCTAAATATGTGGAAAGCACTGAAGCTTTGCACTGATGAATTACCCTGTGTGGATTTAAACCATGTATCGGTAACAGAATAGATGTCTATATTCTCTAGCTTGAGAAGAGCTTGTAGGGTGTGGAGTTTCTTGTTTAGGCTCCTATCATTGAGCAGTAACACCTTTAGGTTTCTTTGGGTTTTATTTGCTATGTCAGTAGGTTTGCCAATTTGGCAATGCCTAAAGAAAGGCTCTAAGGGTGAGGATAAAGTTTTATCCAATATTCTAAAGCCTAGGGGAGACAGTTGCAGACCATCCTTTGTGAAGTGATGTAATTTGTGAACCATGGCCTCCCAGGATGACAAATATTGAATCACCCCAGAATGACACTAGAAACCTAAGATAATTATTGAAGTCAGTCATCTTTTGTTCGTATTGCGGTATCATACTTGGTGAAGGCAGCATGCACATAGCTGTCTGAGACACATATTCAGATAGATCTGTCCTCATATCGTCCAGGGAAATACATCTCAGGTCATTAATGTCTACAAAGACTATAATAGAATCATACTGGTACCTGTGGTGTAGTGACTTCAGTGAATGCATAGCTTGGTGGATCCTGACTCCAGATAAGAAACTAACCATTATCTTGTCCTTGTCTAATGTGGTGTGTGGGGCATCTGTGTGTTGTACGATGGAGTCCCCTATGACAATAGTCCTGGGTAATGTGCTTGCTTGCCTTATGGTCTTTGTTCTTCAGGCTCAATTGGGTCTACTCATATTTGTAGTGTTTGGTGTTGCTTTTGGTGGTAAGTGCTTTAGAGATTGCTGAGGATAAGCATCACCATTTATAGGCTTAAGAGGTTTGTGAAGATTGCTTTTTAATGTCTCAGCGTAAGTTGGCCTATGTGTGTGATGGATGTAGTGTGTGTGATCTTGACAATCTTGTTTGTATGCAAGATTTTTGCCTCCAGTAAAATTGTGTATGTGTATATCTTGCAAGATGTGTTTGTTTCATTAAGAATTAAATGGTTGTCTGTGAAAATGAAACAATTGTGACATTGTCTCAGGATGCCCATATCGAGTAGGCTGGCTACAAGAGAAATTTCGAAATTGCATAACCATGTTGTCAGGTCCTGCATTTGGGTGGGCTACTGTAGGTTGTGGACTGGGTTATACAGGGGTTTCCTTGGGTAGTTTCTGAAGTTTGGAACTAAAATAGGATAGATTATGCCAATAATTTATAAAAATGCTGTTTAATGGGCAAACTAGCTGCTCTAAACTTGTCTCTGCACAATGGCTTTGTTTTGGGTTTATTGTTTCATAGGTGATTGCTAGGCTAATGGCACAAGAGCCTTTACAAGCCTTACCAATAATTCCCAGGATATAACAACATTATATCTTAATTCCTCAGATATGGGATGGGGTAGCATCAGGGTAGTGGGTCTTTCGGTGTCGGAGCCCTGATTCATTTTACAGACTGCCTGTGTTCATAAAGGACATGGGCAGTACCCCAGGAGTGCATTTACAGTTCCCCATCCATTTATCCAAATTATTTTTTAAGAGAGCTAGGGACAGTCTTTGTTTTATGAAGATGGGAAGTTTATTCCATAGGTGAGGCAGGCTTTGGGATATGAATCTGTCTCTCTTGCAAGTTTTGTTAGCGTCACAAATAAGGTTTAGGTCCATGGAATGTGTTACTTGTGTATAAATTTTCTTGTGAATATGTAACATTTTCACCAGGGCTGGATCAGAAAATGCCTTGTGGGTCAGACATAAATCTTTCTCAATAAACAATATGAGACAGAGTAATGGGATAGGGCCTTTAGTCGGTCAGCATAAAACATACATCTTACACTTTGTATTTTTTTAGTGAGAAACATCTGGGGTCACTTCAGTTTGGTGTAAGCGTCTGGTTAGGTACATGCAGAAGGGAGCATTGTACTCAGTTATAGGCCTGATGAGGGCTGAGTACAATGGAACTATGACTTCCTTTGATCTTGATACCATGTCTTTACTTTTGAGCCACACAGGATTTCCTCATTACTGTAGCTACCTGGTGGTCAAAGTTTAGGTTACTGTCTATGTCTGTTCCTAGGTCCCTCACCACTAGGTCTACTTTTAAGAGTGTGGTATCAATATTATAATTTGCAGGGATACCTGATTTGATGAAGGGTATGATTATGCATTTTTTTAGAATTTAGTATCAGACCACATTTTTGGCACCAGTCATTTGTCATTTTTAGTTCTGTTTGTAGGACATCAACATTGTTTGGGGATTCAGTGATTGTTCCCAGCTTACAGAAATCAGTTAACTTGGTGAGCCAGAAGCCCACAACATTGGCCTTCACTTCAGAGAAGTATATACCAAACAGGAGGGGTCTCAACACTGAGCCCTGTGGGACACTGCTAGTAACAGCTTTCTTATCGGAAGTGGATTCACCTATCTGGACAACATGTGTCCTGTCAGTGAGCCAGCTGGCTATCCATCTAATGATGTAGGGTTTTATGCCTAACTCAGTAAGTTTATCTATGATTCCCAAGTGGAGGATTGTGTTAAAAGCTTTGGTCAGGTCTATATAAGTGGTGTGTACCATTTTATCTTCATCCATGGCCCTGGTAACTTTCTCAAAGAAGTCCACCAAACTGATCAGGCAAGGCCTCCCTTTGACAAAGCCAAACTGGGTCTGGTCCAGTTTTTGGAGAGTTCCTATATCATTATTGATCAGGTCCATAATAATTCTCTCCATGGCCTTGCAAATAAAACTGGTCAAGCTTATGGGTCTGAGCGAGTTGTTGAGCCCCCATTGTGCAGAGGTATGACTGTTGCAGTCCTACATTCTTCTGAGGCAAAGACCATTCAGAGGCTGTGGTTATAGAGGGTTTCTAGTGGCTGTGATATATTCAGTTCTAAGCTATTTATGAAGCATTCTGAAATGTTGTCAGGATACAAGGAGGCTGTGTTTTTGGCTTTAACGAGTGCAGTAAGGACCTGTTCCCTTGTAATGAATGGCGGGGGATGGTTGTGGGTATTTCTTTGGTGTGGTAGGAGGCAAACTGGGGAAGTTTGAACTGAACTTGTCAGCCAGTAGGGTTGCTATAGTTTCAGGCTGGATGTAAGTGTTGCCATTCATGATTAACACATTGCTGAGCATTTTCCTCTGAAGTCATGAACATAATTAAAAAGAAGACTTATGGTTATTTTTCACCTGGGAGATTATCTTTGCCTCATGGTTTGGTTTGAAAGATTTGACCAGCTCTCTAATTTGCTTGTTTAGACTAGTGAGAGTGTTTTTGCACTGATTGGTCTGTTGTGTCTTGGCATTGGAGAGGATTTTTCCTTTTGTTAAAGAACCTATTTATCCTAGGGGTTAACCAGGGTGGTTTATTTTTACCAGTAATCACAGATATAACTCAGACAGGTACTGCCTCCTCTATGCAGCTATGAATGTGGTTGTACAGTGCTTTTGTGTATAGCTCAGAGTAAGCCTCAGTGTCATTCAGGTCCATAGAGACTTGAAAGTTAAATAAGCTGTCACTTAGTTTGAGATAACTGGCCTTAGCAAAGTTCTTAACAGGTTTGGAATTTGATGGGGGATCCAGGTAAGTTTTAATATCAAAGGAGATCATTTTGTGGTCAGATCTTACCAGGGAGGAGTTAATGCACTGAAGGAAGCAGCATCCCCCCATGTTCATGAGTACTAACTCTAAGCTATTTCTACCTCTAGCTGGGGAGCTGACAAGCTACTCCAGTGTATTTGCATTGATGAAGTCCAAAACCTTCTGAGCAAGTGAATTATGGGTCATATAAGTCTCCCAGTTTATGGAGAGGTAGTTGAAGTCACCTATAATGGTGTTAGGCTGAAGATCTCATGTTAGAGGATCTTTAGCTATCAAGAATATGATAGGGGGTCACACCTATGGTTAATTGGATATGGAGTAGCTGAAGTGAGTCACGTTGTTGGACCAACCTAGCAGTGTACTTTTCCTTTATGAGCACTGAGACACCTCCTCCCTTTGCTTTATCCTGAGCTGAAGGGGATTGCAATGTATGAAATGCATTGTAGCCTTTGATAGCTGGGATGCTTTCTATGTTTCTGAACCAAGTTGCTGTGACTGCATATATGTCTGCATTCTCCAGGGTGTGGAGTACTTCCAGGCAGTGCAGTTTTTTTTATTTAAACTCCTAGCCCTCAGCAGCAGTATGTTTAGGTAGTTGTGAGTAATTTTTATGTTGGAGGGTTTAACAACTTGGCACACCTTGAAACAAGACACTGTAGGGATCGATAAAGTTTTAGCTAGTGTCCAGAATCCAAGTGTTGACAAGTGCAAACCATCTCTGGCAAAGCATCGTGGTGTGCTGGCCATGTCTTCCCAGGCTGACCTATATTGGATCCCCTTATTGTGACACTAAGTTAGAGGTTTGAGTTCTTGGGGTACTTTTATAGATAAAGTTTACTTTCTGGACATTTGTGTCTGTACAGGGCACTGCTAATCTCTTGATGTAAAAACACCAAGAAAGATTGTTTGCGAATGTAATACTACACTAACACAACTTAAACAAACTACCCTGGCAAGGCAATTTCAACTATTAGGGACATATATAACGATTTAAAGGCAAAATCCATAAATAAAACAAAAATAAATCAGCAGCACTGTAAACAGTTAACTGAAGTGCAAAACAATAAAATAATTATCTTATCTGCCAAGGATGAAGCAGGATTAACTCCAGACCCCAGAAAGTGTTGCAAAAGCACCAAGCAGATGGGAGCTCTGAGAAAATGAGAGGAGACAATTTGTAGTAAGGGAGGTTTACTCAAGTACAATACTGATTTACTGGGTGGGCACTTTGTATTATCGGTATATGGAAAACAGTGGGTGGGACAGCATTTAAATTGGTTATGTTTAGTTTTTAGTTCCAGTTCCCTCCTTGACCTAAAATAGATAAATTTATTAACAGTAAAAAGGGGAAAGCAATAAGTTAAAAAGTTTATTTACAGAAGAAACAACACACAAAAACACATACATACACACACACAGACACACACACGCATGCACACACATACATGCACGCACATATGGCCACACACACACACACACACACACACACACACACACACACACACACACACACACACATACCTTGTTTGAGGTGTTTTGGGGATGTTAGGAAGCTGTCATCTATATTTGAATTACTAGAAGTACAAAAGTAAATGGAAAGGGATTTCTGCTGGACATATGCAAGATGAATACTAAGCTGCTATGAGAGAGAGAACTGAACATTTTACATTGAGTTGCTTATAGCAGCAATGAAGGACTGGCTACATAGGACATGGCTGTCACTCTGTGGTGTATAGATTTTGTAATTTAGTGCTTGATGGTTGCAGAACATAGCTGCAAGTGAGTATAAGACTAATTTGCAAGTAGTGGTAGGGTAAAGGGTTAGAAGTTAAGTTGAAAGAAGAGTTCTATTCCTGCCTGAATAGTTTTTTTTAGCTAAGAGGTTTTACAGAGATATAGCTTTATGAAAGATCAAAGTTATTCTTATCAATTATCTCTGGCAATTTATTTTCCATTTACAGTTTCAACCAAAGGATCCTTCACTGCACTGGATTAAGTGGGTAATCAGAGAATTAATACTTTTTGTACTTCTTTGCTTTTTTGTCAAGTATTATCCAAAACATTGCCTGTTTGCATTTTTTTTACTTTGTTCTGAGACCTTAGTCTTTTAGCTTCATTTGCAGTTATAGGAAGATTGTGTAGTACTACAAGATTTTGGTATTCTTTATACATTATACCACACTTCTATTTCCATAAGTCGAATTACACGTAAAAGGTAGCTTTTTCTATTTTGAACCAAATCTGTGGCCTCAGTTTTATAACTTCATACACAGTTGCTGCAGAACTGTGATCTACTGTCAGATTTGAGCCTCATTTAGTGTTTTATTATAGCATTATTGATAAATTTCTGCATAGTTTGGTGCCTTAGTCTGTGCTAGTATTGCAGTATTTGCAGTATTTTGAATACTGCTGCAGGATTTCATTCCAGTGTCTTTCTGTTTACTTTGCTGCTGTTTTTTCCTGTCTTCTATTAGTCTGGCTCAGCCCCCACTGAAACATTAAGCTAAATGCTTCTGAAATACTAACCATAGGAGCTCCAGTCTGAATTTTTCCTAACCCCTCCCACTCCTCTCTTGCTGCGATTTTAAAAGGCTGTGTATCTGGCTTCCCCCTTTATGGTAATCTAAATTCCAAAGACCGTCCCTCCCTTTTTTCATTGCTGTTGTCTGTTGTGTAATCTATTTAAATACTTTCCCACCCATTGTTTTACAAATACCAATAATACAAAGTGCCCACCCAGCAAACTGGTATTGTACTTGAGTAAACCTCCCTTACTATGAATTGCTTCCTCTTCATTTTCCCAGAGCTCCCATCTGCTTGGTGCCCTTTGCAACTAAACATAGATAGAACATGTCACTCCATTCCATGACTCACAAACCTGCATGCACAATTTTATATAGTTTATAAGCTCATAATTTCACTTAATTGCATATTAAGATCAAAACACTGCTCCAGTAGTCATAAAGCTCAATTTTATTAAATGTTTAAGCACTCATTCAGTAATGTATCAACTTCATCAGAAGCTAATCACACACCCACTTCACTTCTTTTTAAACAAGAAAAGGATGGAGCTAGGTATGAAGATACAGGATTTGGCAACAGAATGTGAATACAGACTATGTCCAGCATATTTGAGTACTTTGGGGATGGCAATGAGTTTTTGGGCATTGGAATATAGAGGTTGCTTAGGGAGGTAGTTATAAATGAAAGTGTTTAGGACAGGACGGGTAGTAGAGTGATGAATGATTTTATAACCGTTGAGTAGCTGTGTGTATGTCAGATGATGGGGTAGTTTTATCCATTTTAGAGTTTTGAGTGCAGTGTAGTGCTGGATTAGAAAAGGATTATTTGCTGCAAGTGTTGTGACTTTGTTATAGCATTGTTCAAGCTTTACTTTTTGTGGTGCCTGGAGGTTTGTGAGGATGGGTGATCTGTAAAGAAGTAATTTTTCTCTTTTTTTTTTTTTTTTTGATGAAGAAGTTTCTGCTCTGTAAAGCATTCCTAGTTTTTGGTGAGTTTTTAATGGAATTTTGAATATGCAGATCAAATTTAAGGTTTCCATCTATCATTCCAAGTAGTTTGCTATGAGAGATGACTTTGATGATGGTGATGTTAAGAGAAAGGATTTTGAACTTGGGGGGGTTTCTGAGTAAGGGATTTGGGAAAGAAATATAGCAATTTTTAGGGTTCAGCAAATGTTGTGCATGACAGAGTTATTTTTTGTGGTAGTAAATGCTTCTTGATATCAATAACTTAACTGTATAATTTAATCCTCTGTAAAGAAATGGCAATGATCAGACTCTTCTCTCCAGTACAACAGAAAACACACACACACACACACACACACACACACACACACACACACACACACACACACACACACACACACACACACACACACACACACACACCATACTTCTCAACTGTCCGGATTTTCGCAGAATGTCCAGAATTCATCTCATATTTTTTGTCTTTTCCTCATAAAACTTGTATTTTTTGGGAGGACTTTTGTGGCAAATCAGTGAGGATTGAAGTCACTAAATAATGACAAGCATTTGAGTTTCAGATTTCATATCCTTCATAAAATGCATGTTAACACAAGACCTTTTACTGTAACAACTTTCCAAGTTTAAGAGACCAATATCCCTATTTTTGGGGCTTTGTCCCCATTATTTCTGTCTTTATCCAGATTTTTTTATACGAAGAAGTTGAGAGGTGTGACACATACATAAACATACATGCACACAGTATGTCAGTGCAAATCATTTACCCCAGCAGCATACCCAGTGTTTCTGAGGAAGCTGTCACATTTCTTCTGTCTTCTTAGCCCTAACATATGGAGTGAAATGCAAAACATATTAATTCTTCTTAAGTATTAGGTCTTGGCAACACTACATTGCATGCATTTGGCTTACTGTACAAGTCATACCTCAGTTTTGCCTCATGTCTGATCTTGCCACACAACACTGGATAATTTGGCCATACATTATTTACTGGGTCACAGCAGAAAATCTGGAAAAACTTGAGAATATTCAATAGCTGGTGAGAAATGTAACTAAGGTATAAGTTCATAAGTTCAAAGATAGCATTTTAGATCGATTGTCTATCAAGAAATGCCGATTCCTCCAAATATGGTATGTATGCTTTTCTACCAGCCCATGTATTTACATTTTTCTTATAATTTTCCAAGCTCTTAGATTGTTTAACATTAAATGGGATGTCACCACATAGTTTTATAATTCTGACAGAAATACAGTGAGACCTCATTTCAGAATTGCCCATTTTCATCATAGCCTGAATATTGTTATACTTACACGTTTTAAGGCAGGTATTAATCTCTAAATCGAGCATAATTTGCAGAACTGTATCATAGAAAGTTTTGTATGCTAAGATTATTGTAGCCGAAATATACCTATAACAGACTCTAAATATTTTTAATGTCTCACATCATGATCCATATTTCATGTTCTTCAGCTTCGTAATTTTTTTGTAAATTTCCGCTGAACTCCCTCCAGCCTTCTCAGCTGTCATCTTGTATAGGCACAAAAGGAGTTATTATATTCCAGGAGAGGTCTGATATAAGTTTTGAATACTAGTGTTAATACACTTTCATCCTTTTTTGATAGTTTCTTAATGAATAGCTCATATGTTCAGTAGCTCTGGCTACTATATGCTCAGAATGAGATTTGAAAGAAAATTTTGAAGTAATTAGCATGCCTACATTTATATATTCCTTGATGTTCTCCAGTTGAGAAGTCATCACAAAAACTGGTTGTTTAATAATTTTACTTGAAAAATACATAAGTTTGCACTTGTCTAAACTAAATAATATTCATTTATCTCATCTACTTCAGAAGGTTTTGGTAGTGTAAATTGAATTTTACAGTCATCAGGGTACTTTGATATGCAGAATTTTTTGTTCTCAGGAAATGTCAAACATGCCAGATTGAACAAAATAGGGCCTAACACAGATCCCTGTGGAATGTCAACCTTTACATTTAGATAATTAGAGTGAACACTCAGAATCTTAATGCTCTGTTTTCTACCCAGCAACCAGTTTCCAATACATCTTGCAATGTGACTGTTTATTTTATAATCTCTTAAACACTTCATAATAACCACATGTGGTAGGCTATCAAAAGCCTCAGAAAAGTCCAAAAAACTCTACCAGGAGACAAACCCAGATCAAGAGCTTCTGTCATATAGTCATAAAAAATGAATTAAGTTGCTCAGTGTTGATGTTGCTTTCGTGAAATCATGATGATCAGTATCTAATGTATCTGTATAATTCTCAGAATTAGTTATAAGGTCCAATCTCTCAAAACACTTTCCAGTTAGTGAAGTTAAACTAATTAGCCTGGAGTTTTGTAACTGGTCCCCCTTTCCTTTCTTATAAATTGAAGCTATGCATGATAGTTTCCACAATTCAAGAACCTAACCCTTTTCAAATAGTTTATTGAATATTAAAGTTAATGTAGGTGTAAGCATATGCTTCGTTGTCAGTAACAGATTGACTGAAATGAGATCTGGGCCCATGGATGATGTATCTTTTAGAGGTCTATATCCTACACACACACAAATACACACACACACACACACACACACACACACACACACACACACACACACACACACACACACACACACACACACACACACACACACACACACACACACACACAAATACACACACACACACACACACACACACACACACACACACACACACACACACACTCAAACACTCATTCACGCACACACACGCACACACACACACGCACACACACACACACACACACACACACACACACACACACACACACACACACACACACACACACACACAGCAGAAGTATGAAATAAGGGGCTGTCATATATCATATCAAAAGAGTTTTTCATATAGGAAAAGAAGGACATAAAGCAGTAATAATGACTTGTAGCATTTCATTAGAGGACTTAAAGAGAAATACTGACCAGGTAACTTGAACATGGAAGTAAGAAATGCTGAAAAAATAGGGGTGTAAGACTTGGAACTCACACCAAAGCTCAATGAAAACACTTGCATCCTTATTTCTAGAATGTGTCTGCATGGAAGATGAGGGTAGGAGATTTCATAAAAAAAAAAGACTTTCCTGTCCATATTCTATGGACTTGTCTGGCAGCATTTTGGAAGAAGTGTTTATATGAACTTGGAAAATGCTGGGAACCAATATATGGTGATTAACCATCTTTATCCTCATCTTGAAGTTTCAAACTAGACTACATAATAAGACAATAGGGGTAACCTGCAACTGAAGAAGATGGCTAAAAGCAGTGTCTCTTGAGAATGTCCATAGAATATGGACAAATTCTGAGGGTAATGCTACTCAATGCTAGAAGTCTAAACCTCAAAATGCACTCACTCGAGGCACTCCTTAAAATGGAGAACATTGATATCTGTGCAATGACAGAGACCTGGTTCAAAGCTCCAGAGAGCACCCCCGCATTACCAAGCTATAATTCATACCACACTTGTCGGCCACCAAACACGGACCAAAACAGTACAGGTGGAGGCGTGTCCATATTCATTAAGGATATCCACACCTCCAAGCTTGTTGCTCAACATAATGCATCCGGGATTATCCAAGTTCAACTAACTCTGGGCAAAACTGCAATCCAGATTGTAGCTTGCTACAGACCCCCCACCATGCCCCAGGATTACCACTCCTCTTTTCTTGATACACTGGAAAACATTAAGGTACAACCCAACACTCTGATAATGGGTGATTTCAACTACCCTACTATTAACTGGGAAAACTACTCGTGTACCAACTCTTTTGCTCAACATTTTCTGGAAA
The DNA here is from genome assembly GCF_019279795.1 of Protopterus annectens. Classification (NCBI taxonomy): domain Eukaryota; kingdom Metazoa; phylum Chordata; order Ceratodontiformes; family Protopteridae; genus Protopterus; species Protopterus annectens. The sequence goes on from NC_056739.1 coordinate 1,952,525,813, forward strand.
TTATCAATTCCAATGCCTTGGATCAACATATCCACACCTCCACCAGGGGCAGCAATATCCTAGACCTGGTCATCACCAACCTGGGCAACCGGTGTTCCACACCAGAGGTCAGCTCCTCGTTGGTCAGATCCGACCACAAGCTAATCACCCTAGACATCCACATCCCACTCCCCCCCCAATTAGGAAAACAACTGTAAAAAAATTCTCCAAAGCCAACTTCACGCTTCATAAGACAGAAGTGGCAAACTTCATGACATCCATGCAGATGGACAATAGAGAAATGACTGCTGAATCCTACACAAATGCACTTTATAAGCACTTACACGAGTGCAGAGAGCGTGCTATCCCTAACAGAACTAAGATGCTATCCTCCAAAAAAAAGAAGCCAATCTGGTGGTCTTCTGCCATAAACAAACTCTATAACAGAAGAAAGAAACTGTTGCAAAAAAGAGTAAAATCCCACGATTGGAGGAACTCCCTGGTCAGCCTCAGTAAGAAGCCGAGATCCCTCACAAAATCCTCCAAAGCTAGTTATGAAAACAAAATTGCCACTGATTCTAAAGACAACCTCAAAGCATTCTATAGCTATGTCAAGAATCTCAATGGCAACACTCAGATCTGCTCAGAGTTACAGCATAATGACACTAAATATACAGAACCAACTGATATTGCCAACATCTTGGCAGATAGGTTCAGTGCTAACTTTACCCCCCTCTCACCCACTAAATCTTTTTACCGGAAGAATGGAAAGTTCCTGTAATCATGGCTACACAGGTAAAAACCTCACTCTCCAAAGCCAAGAACATAGCATCCATGGGACCTGACAACATCGCAGGCTGCCTTCTACATGAACTACAGAATGAACTGACCCCCCACCTAAGTACCATGTTCAATCATAGCCTCACCTCAGGCTTTGTGCCCATTGAATAGCGCACTGTGACGGTTATCCCATTCCACAAAGGGGGGCCACAACAGACCCCAGGAACTACCGCCCCATTAGCCTGACGAGCCTGGTCTGCAAGGCCATGGAACAAATCATCATGGAACACATAAACAAAGACATTGGAGATCTCCAAACTCTGGACCCCACACAGTTCGGGTTTGTAAAAGGCAGATCATGTCTCCTAAACCTGATAGACTTCTTTGAAGTAGTCACCAAAGCCATAGATGAGGGTAAGGTGGTTCACGCAGCCTATTTAGATTTCGCCAAGGCATTCGACACCATCCCCCACTGTGAAAGTAGTAGATTCCAAATCAGACCAGACCAGTGACAAGTAGAGTACCACAGGGTTCAGTCCTGGGTCCTCTCCTGTTTGGTATCTACTTCTCTGAAGTACAGGCTAACACAGAAGGTCTTTGGCTAACTAAATTCGCAGATGACTGCAAACTAGGAGCCATAATCAAAACTCTTAATGATGTGGACATCCTACAAAAGGGCCTAACTGAGACAGATGCCTGGTGTCAAAGCCATGGTCTCAAGATCAATGCCAAAAAGTGCACTGTCATCCCCTTTGGTAAAAACTCTGTACCCATGAACTACCACATAGGCGGTAGTCTACTTAACACCAAAAGTATGATAGGAGACCTTGGGACACAGGTGGACAGTAGTCTCTCCTTTGATAATCACATCACCACAGTGGTCAGGAAATCCTTCTACATGGCACACCTCATCACAAAAGGTTTCTCATCCAGAAAAAAGAGGTCATTGTTCCCCTCTACTCATCACTCATTAGACCCATTATAGTGTACAATGCCCCTTTTGGTATGTACCTCACAAGACATCTACAACAACTGGAAAGGCCGCAAAAATACCTCACAAAGAGGATTACTGGCCTCAAACAGATGCCTTACGCAGACCGACTCAAAAAAGTTCAGCTTTACTCCATCGCATATCGCCTACTCAGATGCAATCTCTGCTTAACATACAAAGCTATGTCAAACCCAGAGCTGTTGGACATGCTTCACTTAAATAAATCCCAATCCCTCCGAGCTACACACTCTAGGGACTTAAACCTTGTCACCACAATAAACAGAACATGCTGGAGGGATAGATTCCTGTCCCAGAGACTTCTCATATTCTGGAACAAACTACCTATCTATGTCAAACAGAGCCCCTCATTAGCACTCTTCAAGAAAAATCTTGATGATTGGATGGGTAATAGGAAATTCACCCCGGGGATCACTTCTGTGGTTCTGCTTGACAGGGTGTCACAGGAAAATAATTTTCTTGGGTGGCGAAAGCCAGGGTACCTTTTTGACTAGGCTTGTATAGGCCCTAGGACCAATAGCCTAGTACCTACCTATGAACCTATGAAAAATGAATAAAGATAGACAGTGCTGGTGCAGTAGAGTTGATGACTATAAAATGAAAGGTGTTATAAATGGAGAAAAGAGAGGAGCCATAAACGGAGAAAAGAGAGGAGCAAAATCTTTGGGCAAAGGTTGAGGGTGTAAGGGTTGGAATTAAAGTGTGGGATATACAATATGGGATGGGGTTATAAAAAGGTCTGAATAAAACAAACCTAATAAAAAATAAGAGAGGAAATGTGATATCAGAACAATGTTATCAGTGTGCAGAAGGAAGTAGGAAATTACTGAATCGGAGAGAGAAGGCTACCAAAGAGAAGACTGAAAAAAAAAAGGTAATGGAGGGAGTTGTTTTTTCTTCTAGAAGTCTGATAAAGTTTGTGAAATATCAACATTGTTAAGGTTGTTGAATAAAATACAGATGACAAATGAAGGAAGAATAACAACATTTATTCAGTAAAATTTTAAATAAAGAATTAAAAAAATACATATATACAGACCAGCAAATACTTTTTCAGTAGTAAATGCATGGTCCCTTATTGGTATGCACAGTGTTTCAGAAGTTAAAAGTGACAGGCAGAGTAGATTAAATGGTTGCACTGTTAATTTTCAGCAAAGATTTTAAACAATATGAAATGTGCTCTTGCACAATTCTTTTTTTTTAAAACAAGTTTATTGTTTTAACATACAAGAGAAATATCATAACAATTTTATACAAGTAATTAAAATAGATATGATTATAACATTCAACAAAACAACCAAAGTATTTACAAAGATATCCACTACAATCAGATCAATTAATTAAACTAAAATACCATGCTATTGAAGTTAAGATTTTTTTAACAGGTTTTGTAAATTATCCCATACAATATAATAAGATGTTTTTCTAGTTGTTCTTGACCTTATTGTGTTTATTTCCATATGGCACACTATATTCATAACATTTTTAAATTCATTGAACGAAGGAGGTGTATCTGAAATCCAATTTCTGGTTATTATTTTCCTAGCCACTGCTAGAATAGACCATAACAAGGGAAGCTTAATCTTTTTAACACTTTGAGGTACAGGTGTGTTGAATAATATAAGAGATTTAGAAATAATGAAATTATCTGTAAAAAGAGCCTGCAAAAATTCATTAACTGACTTCCAATATTCTTTCAATTTTATACAGTCATAAAACATATGAGCCAGCATTAATTTCTACATTACATCTTTTACATAGATTATCTTTATTATTTATTTTATTCATCATCAAAGGTGTATAAAAAGATCTATGTAAAAATTTCCATGTAAAAAGTTTCCAGACAATGGAAGACGGAGTTTTGTAGGCAGATTCCAATATATATTGTTTATCTTGTTGATTTGGTGGGTCCCCATTAATGGAAGTGAAATAATTCCAGTAGGTATCTACACTGTAAAAAGTTTCTTGTCTGATAATTTTATGTATGTATGAAAGCTTTCCTTTATCAGAAACTTTATGTTGTAAATTTAATATCAAGTAATCAATCAGTGTTGGAATAGATTCTTTAACTGTTATAGACATTAGATCTATTTTATCAATGAGATGTTGTCTAAAGGTCTGAACCTCTAACCAGCACGTTTCTCTTAGATCAAATTCTTGTTTTAAGAAATCTAGATTTTTAACTTTATTATCAGATATCAACTGATACCAGTACTTTAGATCATTATCTATAGCTAAATGGGTTCCTTCAGAAGTAGATGACAAAAGCATACCCCGAGTATACATTATAGGGAATATAATAAAATTCCATTCCCTATATTTAGGATGCATGAATATAAAGTTACGATAGCTAATAATAATGTTTAATGGGTAACTAACTATATGTTTAGGTGTAAGATGTGAAGTACAAAATTCCTTTAGTAACCATAACATGGAGTTATTTACAATCATATTTTTATGTGTTAAGGAGATTTTCATGAAGTGCTTACTAATTAGCTCCCAGTAATCTTTCCATTTTGCAACATATGACTGATCTATTAATAAAGTAATAACTTTTACAATAGAAGAGATTGTATATAAATTAAAGTCTGGAAAAGAAATACCCCCTTGAGACCAGCTATTAGTATGTTTCTTTAATGCAATCCTAGGTCTATTAGGTGCCCATAGGAAATTTAACATTAGTGTATTCAGTTTTTTGATAATTATTTTTGTAGGTGGAAGTATTATTGATTGTATTAAGTATAAAATCTTGGGGAATATTATCATTTTAATAATTGTAAGTCTCTCTTCCATAGTAAAAAACATATTATTCCAGGTATTAAAAAGATTTTGTATATTAAGAAAACAGGCATTATAATTATTATATATAATAGATTTAATATCTTTAGATAATATTATACCTAAATAAGTTATCTGACCTGAATTGGGTACATATTTAGTAAAATCACTAATGAGAATTTTTTTCGTGTATATATAGGTAGTATTTTAGTTTTTTCTTCATTGAATATTAAACCAGAAATACTTTTAAAATTCATCATTTTATCAAATAGAGACTGCACAGAAGAATTAGATCCTGCTGATGTAATTAGAACATCATCTGCAAAAAGTTTAATTTTAGATGTTGTATTTTCATCTGTTTCAAAACCCTCTATGTCAGTACTGTTTCTGATCAAATTAGCCCAAGGCTCCATTATTAAAGTGAATAATAGTAGAGAGAGTGGACACCCTTGTTTTGTACCTTTAAAAATGGGTATTTTTTGTGAGACATGTGTTCCTACCTTAATATAAGCCAGTGTTCCTTTGTATAAATGCTCAATTAGATTTACAAATGCATCTGAGAAGTTTGAGCACTTCAGTAAGGTAAACAGATAGTCCCAACTTACTGAATCAAATGCTGAACTTATATCAAGACTAATAAGTGTTAAATCTTTCTTTTTCCTATTTGCAAAATCAATTAATGTTAGAGTTCTCCTTATATTATCAAAAGTATTTCTATTTACAATGAAGCCTGTCTGATCTATATCTATAATGCCAGGGATGATTGTCTTCAATCTATCAGCAAAAATACTCATAAACATTTTATAATCAACATTAAGTAATGAGATGGGTCGATATGAAGTACATCTAGTTGGATCTTTATTAGGTTTTAAAATTGGTGAAATAAATGTATATTGCCAAGATGGGGGAGTTATTAGCTCATTTTGGGCCAAAATAAAAACCTTATGTATTAATGAATATGTACTTTTAGAAAGGATTTTATATATCTCTGGTATAATACCATCATTACCCGGTGCTTTGTTTGATTTAAGCTTGTTTATTTGTGTAACAACCTCTGTATATGAAATACTTTTATCCAATAGTTTAATCTGTTGTTTATTAAGCTTTTTATTCATGTTTGTGTTTATAAACTCCTTTATTTTATCTTTAGGTTCCATGTTAATGTTATTATGGTTAATTTTGTGAAAGTGATTTCTAAATTCATCTAGTATTTCTGGTAGACTAGAAACATTCTTCTTTTTCCTTAGAGAAAAGATTTCTTTGATATGATTTTGTTTATTCAACCTTTTTGTTTTATTTTTAAGTCTATGTAAGTATTTGGGGCTTATTGAGTAAGACAACAACTTGTATTTCTCTAGAGTTATTTTAACTTCATGAGTTAAAATTTCTTTGTATTTCTCATTTAGTTTATTTATTTCTTCAATGACTTTCTTATCCATAATATTTTCTTTATTATTATGTTTATAAGAGTCTAATTTACTTTGAATATCTAACAATTCCTTATCCCAAGATTTCCTTTTATTATTATACCATCTGATACTTTGTCCATATAGATATGATTTTAAGGCATCCCAAACATAGACAATGGAGACTTCAGGAATATTATTTATGTCTAGAAAATGTTGTACTTCTGAAATTATATATTCTTTATAGTCTTTTAGTTGAGTTAAGTATGCTGGTATCCTTTTGATCTGAACATTGTCAGTATTTTTATCATGAACTCAAAACAATTGAATTATGATCAGATATAGGACATGAAATGATTTTGGAATTAATTAAATCTGTTACCATCTGGTTAGAAATAAAGACCCTATCTATTTTTGAATAAGTTTTGTATCTGTTAGAAAAAAAGGTGTATGGTAATGATTTTGAATCTATCTGATTATTAATATCATTTAAATGATAAGAATTAGCAAAATCATTTAAATGTTTTGCATTAGATGTAATTTTCCTTTTCCTATAGTGGTAGTGTCACTTTCATGTAGTATACAATTAAAGTCACCAGCTAAAATAATATCTCCTATAGAGAATGATATGATCTTATCAAGATGGTGTTTCACTGTATTAATACCAATTCCAGGTATCCAATATACATTAATTAATGTATAAGTCTTCCCATTAATTTGTATTGTAACCATACAAAACATTCCTTTGTCATCCTGATAAGACTTAATAGTTTTAGGAATGGGCATACTTTTATTCCATAAAATAGCCACTCCTCTTTTTTTCTGAGTGTGCTCTGAACTAACCAATACTGTATATTTGTTTGTGGCTAGTTTATCAATATCTTTTTTCAAGAGATGAGTTTCTTGAAGGAAGACTAAGTTGGCCTTATGTAAATTAATGTATCTTATTAGGCTTGCCCTTTTACACGGATTATTCAATCCATTAATGTTTAAAGAAATTCCTTTTAGAGATGTCATTGGCATTTTTAAAACATAAGAATCTTATGATCAAAATAACAATTAACAAAATAAGTAATGTTACATCTCCTTCTTTAGGTGTACCTTTAAATATAGCTGTATTTATTGATTCTCTTATGGGATTTTGTATAAGATTCAATTTTGTTTGTAGTGACAATGAGTTTACAAAATGTATTGTGGATGTCAGAACTATATACATACAACAATGAACAAGAGAAAATAATGTAAGGATTAAACCTTGCACCCAGCCTGGAGCTAAAAACCCCAACTTAGAGTAGTATATACCACTCAAGTTAACCCCCTACCCTAAGCAGCAGTACCTCAGCTACCACCTTATCAATTTAATACTAGTTATATTTAACATTAAATTAACAACTTTTAATTAGATTATCTAGCAAGACAAAACTACACATTTGATAAAACAGCATCATATAAACTAAGATAAACTTTTTTTAAAAACTATTCATACTACTATATACATCTATTTAATATAATACATTTGTATTCAAATAGCATTCAAATAAACTTGATATTAGGAACCAAGAGGAGAGAGAGAGAAATAAAAGATGTGAGAGAGGGAAAGAGAGTGAAAGAAAGAAAAAAAAAAAGAGAGAGGGCATATTTACATATTAATTTATTCAAAGTTTGTAAAAAAAGTTCTAATATTCATTTAAATCAAAAACTTTGGCTAATATGGTTCAGACATTACATATATCAAGATGCATCTATTTTCTGTCATGTAAATGCAGTTAACAGCTTCCAAAAAAACTTGAATTACTTGTATCTGAGCTTTTTTTCCATACTTATTATTGTCAGTAGAATAAAATATTATATTTATAGAAATTGTTATAAATCATACTGCATAGTTATGTAAATTCTCAGAAACACTTGCATTATTGTAAAGAAAGCCATCTATATTTTGTATATCTATACTGCTGCTTTAAAATATATCACATGACAACTTCTTCCAGAATAGAGTCATAAAGTTATTTATGCTTGTCAATCAGATAAATCAAATGAGTTATAGTAATGTATATGTTTAAATCATAAGTTTTAACATAAATTAGTATGCTGCAGTCAAGTAAACTTTCAAAAACACTTGTATAAATGTTTCACTTTCTATGCCTTCTAAAATATCACATTTGCTTACTACAAGAAACTGCATCATTTAAAATCATTATAACTGACATATTTTATAAATTATAACATAAATACTTAAGTAATTATATAAAATAACTCACATTTAAATGTTAAAGAGTTCATTTTCCTTCACAGAGTCGCATTTGCAGCAGTTCTACTTCCTGGTAGAGTGTTCTTCCTGAATCTGCAATGTGTCAGTGTGAATTCTGGGGTCAAAGGTCAAATTGACTGCTTTCAGCTTCTCTGCGTGAATTCTGAGAGTTGAAGCTTTTAAAACAAGTCGAGGACACTGTTCACGAGGTAACCCACATCCCAAATTGTCTCCCTTAACATTTTGGTGGGAATCTTGTTAAAAACTAGTGACAAACATTCATTTAGCAGTATAAATGCATCTAAATATAACAAAACCTTCGCAAAGTATTTTACAGGTTATTACAGCCTCTATGCAAGTGAAATTAAGCCCAAAGTTATTAATAAGTAATAAAACTCAATATTTTTGCTCCAACTCAATTTTTATACAAATCTTATTATTTACTGTGCCTGTATGATCAAAAGCATTTCAATATATTAATATGAAAGAAAATAAAGAGAAAGAATAAAGAAAAGAAAAAAGAGTAGAAAATAAAAGAGAGTAAAGCAGAGATAGAAAAATGTAAAAGGAAGCTATAAAAAGTATTTACAATGGAATATTACTTGCTGCTTATATTAATAAAAATGAAAATAAAACATATTATTTACTATTATTTAGTTCTAATTATTATTAATTAAAGCATGACAGATTATTTGTAAACAAGCATAAGCAATATAATCAAGAAAGTATAATTAGCAATAGTATTTAAACAACATATAAACTTTTTTACAAGGAATAAATAAGTTATTATTCCATTGATCATATTTTCATTACACTTCTCTCCCTGCCCTCCCCCACCCTTACCCACTACATAATCTAAATATAATGTCATTGTTTAAAATAAAGAAAAGAAGAAAAGGAAAAAGAAAAAGAAAAAAATGTATCAAGTTACTAACCTTACTTCTCTTTTTCAGAAAGAGAAACAAACTGAATGATAACTTGTTATTAGTTCCTCAGATATTTTGACTGATTATAAAACAAAACATTTCTTTGCACACAAAAAATAACTTTGATTAAATCATTTTCAGAATATTTGTGGCTTTCTGGAAATGCAGTAACTATATTTAAAAAGATTAATAATGAAGAAAAATAAAAAGAGAAAAAAAAGGAAAAAAAAAACATAGAACAAATCATTTTTTTTTTAGTTTCTTCTTCTTCTCTGAAGTCTTCCACGAAGTTTCAGTTGCCAACCTCTTTAATGAAGGACTAGCCCACTCCATTTCCTCTATTTTATCCAAAATCTTATTTTTTTTGATAAACAGTAATGCAGAGTCTAAGTCATCAAAAATTTTAGGACCATCAGGAAGGAAGACTTTTAGCTTGGCATGAAACAGAAGGTATGTTTTAAACTGTGGTTTTTTAAGCTCCCTTATTAGTGGCAGAAAAACTTTTCTTTTGGCTATTACCAAGGAAGAATAGTCATTGTCAAAATGCACAGTTGTCTCATTAATCTTAACAGGAGCTTTAGCCCAAGCAGATTTAAGAACCATCTCTTTATCAAAAGATGATAGAAATCTAACTATAACTGATCTAGGATAGTTTTTGTTAGAGTTAGTATTAGCTATAGATCTATGTGCTCTTTCGATACCAGAAGAGAATGCTTCTGGTAAGTCTAAAGTTTTAGGGAGCCATGTTGTTAAAAAAGAAGTAATATTGTTACCTTCAATATTTTCTGGCAGTCCAAAAATCCTAATGTTATTGCCTAGATCTATTTTCCAGGTCATCAAGCTTTGTTTGTAGATGTGTATTTTGTTTCAGCAAAAACTCTATGTTGATTTCCTCTTCTTGGATTCTATTTTCCATGTCATTTACAGTTTCTTCTATGCCTGTAATCTGGATCTTCTGTTGTTGCAAATCTATATGTAACAAGTCTATTTGTTTTGTAGTTTTTTCTATGAAGGTATCAATTTTAGTATCCAGTTTATCCATCTTAGCAGTAAGTTGCTGGATTGTAGATATCAGAGACTGAAGTTCTTTCTTGATGCTGGAGTCTTGAGAAGTTGTCTTACTGGAACTCATTTCAAACAGAGAAACTGACAAGAAAATTTTCAAGGTGATTTCTGGCAGGAATATTTTTTAAATTTCCTTTCTTTTTTAGATATAGTTCAAGAAATAGATAAAACAAACATATTTAGAAAGAAAATTACTTCATAAATTATTTTTTTAAGTAATTATTTCCTGTCAGTGCAGTGAAATTGGTGGAGCTGAAGAAATCTGCTGCTATCCTGTGTTCATCCTTGGCCATGCCCTCTTGCACAATTCTGACCAATACGAGTGTCACTGATAAGAATGGAAGAAGAGCTATGCATCAACTGTATGCCTCCCTGATGACAGAATGCAGTGTTATGGCATCATTCTGACATACACTGGTGTCACTGATTAAAAACAGATCATTTATCTGACAGCTGTATTCTCATACCATTTTGGCCTAAGTATAAGCACCCAACAAGGGTCAGGACAGTTGGTTATAAGCTCATGCTAGCAATTCATGTCCTTTTACTATTGTGAAAGGACAACTACAAGTAACAGCATCTAAATGACAGCAAACCTACACACTAAGAATAAATAGTTCTTGCTTGTCCTTCTAACCTTGTGTAAAGTCTTAGATTATGAGTCAAACCTTCTCACTTTAATAGATAGTATGCAGAGTTGTAGTAAGGTCAAATGGAATTCAGGAGCAGACATCCAAACTGGTGCCTCCTTTAAATGAATCCCAGTAGTTTACCTGTGCTGCTGATCATACCCATTAACAACTTGCAACAGTGGCAGCAGCCCTCTTTATGCTACCACATTCTGGTACTGAAAATATTCAATGATGGCAGTATGTGATGGTCTGGTGCCATCTGATTTACAACAAAGACATTGAGCAAGGCAAACTATCTATGTGGGAGCTGTCCACACTAGTAAAAGATAGTGGCATGGCAAGTTTCATATTTGAACTTCTCACTGGAGAAAAGGCATATAACGTTTTCCTCAGGATAAAGTATTCCCTAATGGTAGCATGTAATTTATCATCATCAGGCCATTCTCTTATTAGAGGAGTATCAGCTCTGTATCACTTCTGATATATGAAAAGAAAAGACACTGATAAGAGCAAGTGTATGGTTCCTGTGATACTGTTAAGAAGGCTGAATGCTGCTCTCTCCTCCTCCTCCACAGAAACTGCCACCCCCTTCCCTCCACAGAAACTGGCATATATGTCCAAACTTACACCAGAGTACTATATGAGCATTTATATAGCTGCATGGAATTAGGAATACCAGACAAGACAAAATCATCCTTCTCAAGGAAGAGTAAACCTGTCTGGTGGACATTGACACTAAATAAACTCTATAATAAAAGGAAAAAAATTGCTGTCCAGGACCAAGAAGGAGCAGGTGTCTAATTGGAAGCAATCTGTCCTTCACCTGAACAAACAAATAAGAGCACTAGTGAAATCCTCCAAAGCAAACTTTGAGTCCAAACTGGCCACATCTACTAAAGACAATCAAAAGGCTTTCTTCACATATGTCCGCAATATCAAATGAAGCAACCATATCTGTTCAGAACTGGTGATCAAGGACACCATATACACAATCCCTGTAGATATAGCCAACCTGCTGGCAGACAGGTTTAGTGAAAACTTCACTCCTCTGTCCTCCCCATCAGTAAAACAGGACATCCCCAATACCTGCCCCCCTCCCCTCATCTCTAGGGAGCAAGTCATAACTGCCTCTCAAAGGCAAAAAATACAGCCTCCATGGGACCCAATAACATCCCAGGCTGCATCCCACATGAACTCAGGCAGGAACTTGCAGCAACATTAGGCACCCTATTCAACCAAAGCCAGAGTACCGGCTTCATCCCAGCCGAGTGGAGGACAGTTACTGTCATCCCTTTGCACAAAGGTGGAGCATCCACCATTCCAGGAAATTATAGACCCATTATCCTAACTAGCCTGATTTGCAAGGCCATGGAGCAGATTATTATGGACCTCATTAACAAGGACATTGGCAACCACCAGGCACTTGATCCAACACAGTTTGGTTTTGTCAAGGGGAGGTCATGCCTGTTAAATTTGGTTGACGTCTTTGAGATGGTCACCAAGGCCATAGACAAGGGGAAGATGGTGCATACCACCTACCTTGACCTGGCCAAGGACTTCAATACTATTCCCCACTCAGGTACAATAGGTAAACTGTCTCAACTAGTCATCAATCCATATGTTACCTGATGGGTAGCAAACTGGCTCACTGATAAAACCCACCTAGTCAAAATAGAGGAAGCCACCTCAAGTAGTAGACCAGTAACAAGCGGTGTACCCCAGGGATTGGTCTTGGGGCCTCTGCTGTTTGGGATATACTTCTCAGAGGTGCAGGCCAAATCTAGTGGGCTATGGCTGACCAGTTTTGCAGATGACTGGGTGCTGTCATCAATTCACCTAGTAATGTGGACATCCTCCAAGAGGGTCTCACTCAAACAAATGACTGTTGCCAGAAACATGGCCTCTATATGAATGCCAAAAAATGCATCATCCCTTTTGGGGAGAATGACGTCCCCACAAATTATCACACTGATAATGAGGCACTAAGCATGCAATCAGTTGTGAGGGACTTGGGAACCCAGGTTGATAGCAAACTGACTTTTGACCACCATATTGCCTCCATTGTATGGAAAGCTTTCTACATGGCCCACCTCATTAGTAAGGGTATCTCATCCAGGGACAAGGTGGTCATAACATCCCTGTATTCTTCCCTTATAAGACTGAATATTGAAGACAATGCCCCTTTCAGCATGTACCTTAGAAAGCACATTCTGCACCTGGAGACACCACAGAGATTCCTCACCCGGAGAATCCAGGGCCTCAAACATCTACCCTACACAGAAAAGCTAAAAGCCCTGTCCCTCTACTCAGTCTCCTACAGATTCCTCAGAGGTGACCTCTGTCTGGCATGCAAAGGAATCTCAGACCCCGACCTAATGGGACTGCTGCATATCCGGAAGTCAAGCTCCATTTGAGTAACCCACACACAAGACCTCAACCTGGTCAGTGAGATCAATAGGACTTGTTGGCAGGACATATTTGTGTTCCAGAGACTCCCCCTTTTGTGGAACAGACTCCTAGATAACTGGATGAGGAACAGAAAATATACACCTGGGATTCCACCTATGTCCCTGGTGGACAGTGGCATAAGGTGCTGACTTGTTGGAACATGGGCTAAATTCTTGCCTAGGCTTATAAGGGCCTCATGGCCAGTAGCCTAGTAACTTTCTATGATCCTATGATCCTATTATCTAGCTACATTGTGCCTTTGCAAAATGATAAAAAAGATGACACACAGAATTTGCTGATGGTTATGTTATCTTGTCATGGTGACAAGTGATACTTCTGCACTATTCAACCATTGGTGATTTCTGTGAGAGATATCTACTGCCATATAATTGTTTCAGGGCTCAGTGTCCCTTTCTCTGCTGTAAGAAAAGTGCTTTGCACATAAACTTGTCTTTTAGTCAGCTCAGCTCATGCTGCTTGACAGTTTGGAATCATGAAAGGTGCCCTAAAGCTTTGGAAGCTGGCCAGTTTTTATATCCTTGGCAGGATGTAACCCACATAAATAAGGCTACTGCAGCAGTGATCATGTGTACATCGACTATTATAGTAAGTTAGTTTGCACAACTGTACATTTCTTTGCCATAATAGATGCACTGGCAAAAAAGTTGTCTGTAGAACATGACAGTTTAACAAATACTCCATGAATCAAAAAAAAAATCTGCTTATCAGTCTATTTGTGCATTCTTTCTGTTAGAGATCCCTGCTATACACATATCAGATATTACTTGAATGAAACAATACTAAACTGTACAGCTTCCTTTAATGCCTTTTATCTCTAGGTAAGCTCCACGTAATATACTTAACACAGTGCTTTATAGTAATGGGCTACATCAGCAATCAAGTTAGAAGGGACAGCTCAACAAATTTGTTGCATGCAGATGATGCAACATTTTAGGCAAACTCTGATCAAGAACTTCAGCAAAGGATACAGGAGTGGAAGACACATGGGATGAAATCAAGTAGAGATAAGATAGTTGTAATGACAGCACATGGAGAAGATGAGAACTGAGATAGAAGATAAAATAGCAGAACAGGTTAACAGCTTCAACTATCTGGGTGGGGCAGTTCAGGAGAAGGGAAGTTTGAATAAGGAGGTCAAAACTAGTATCAGAGGAGCTACAGCTAACTGGCACAGAATGTCAGTGGTAGTGTATGATAAAAGAATGCCAAAGATGCAGAAAAGTAATGTGTATAAAACAGTGGCATGCCCAGTACTACTGTGTGGTACAGAAACCTGGGCAGTAAAGACTAAGCAGTTGAGGAAACTAGAGATGATGTAGATGAAGTGCCTGAGATAAGTGGTAGGATGTATAGTGTGGGACAGGCAAAGAACAGAAGACATCAGGACAGAAGGCAAACATGCTCCAATTGCAGAGAAGGTCAAAAAGAACAGATTATGGATGGACTGTATGAGAGGAGACGCAATGTTAGGCACAACTGTCAAAGAATATAGGAGAATGGCATTGAATAAAGAAAGATGGTAGCAATTGACACAACACACCAACCAAATGCAGAAAATGGGAAAAGGGGTTTGATAATGATGATGATAACCTGTTACCAGTACAAGCGGTGTTTGTAAGAACTGCTGAGAACGCCACTGACTCTCTTTTAAAACATGTATATAATAATGTTGAACATTTAGTAAAAGATTCTTGGGAATTTCTAAAAAATTATCCTATTACACTAACTACTCAAGAGTTACTATTTGCGTCTATAGATGTAATAGACCTTTTTATGTGCATACCTAAGGAAGAAGGTTTAGAGGCATTTTTTGATTGTATGCACAGACATAGCAATCTGACAAGAGACAGAATTCAGTTAGTACATGATTTAATGTCTATTGTTTTAGAGAACAATTTTATTTACTATGAAGGAGAGATCTTCAGGCAAATTAGTGGCGTAGCTATGGGGGCAGCTTGTGCCCCCATCTACGCAAACTTGGTCATGTTAGACTGGGAAGAGAACTGTGTATTTCAAAGTGAATTTGTTAGGCATATAAAATATTACTCATGTTTCCTTGATGACATATACATTATATGGGAAGGAAGTCCGGAAACGTTTGATAGTTTTTTATATTACTTAAATCACAGTAGCAATTTTTTGAAATTTACATCCAATAGTAACGGCACTGGAGTACCATATTTAGACACTGTGGTGACAAGGATAGAGGATACAGTTCATTCCAAAATTTATAGGAAGGACACATTCACAAATTCATATTTAGATTACGAAAGCTGTCACCCTACTAAAACTAAGAAAAATATATTTAAAGGTCAATGCATTAGAGCAATGAGAATGACTTCATCTTTAGACGAGGTTACACAGGAAATACAGTTTATTACCTCCTTATTTTTTGATAGAGGCTACAGTATAAATATGATGAATAATATCAGCATTGAGTTAATGCAAAGATGGGGTACTAATATATTCCCATTATTAGAAACAAAAAATAAAGAAAAGTTAAAGACAAACATCGACGAACAAGAAAAAGGTTCCATTAAGTGTTTAGGCAAAGCCTGCATTGTGGAATACAGTCCTTTCAGTAACAAATTGAAGCATATATTAAGTAAATACTGGCACACTTTGTTAACGAATGATGAGATGATAGAGATTTTGGGTCCCAATATGACTTTTCTGTATAAAATGGGATCAAATTTAAAAAGTATATTGGAAAAGGGGACAAAAAGTGATGAGAGGGACGCTAGTAAAAATAAAAACACATGTACTAAGAAATGTGGTTGTTGCAACCAGTGTAGCTATATAATAGAGGATACTGAGATAAAGTTGATGAATTATAATAGAACTAAAATATTTTTTAAAAGGGGAAACTGCAATAGCAAATTTTTAGTATACTTGGCCAAATGCACAATGTGTCCGTCATACTATATAGGTAAAACGGAACAGAATTTTAGAAAGAGAATAATGCACATTCATACAGCATTAAGAGAAGAGATGAGAAAAATGCTCTGGCCAAGCACATCATTAACAAAGGCAATGAACATAAATTTAGATTTGGTATTTTAGAGGTAGTAAAACAAAACCCTAGGGGGGGTAATATTAAAGGTCAATTAGCTTTCAAGGAAAGCTATTGGCAAATATTAACAGATGCAACTACCCCCCCGGGTTTGAATGAATTCATATCTATGAAAAGCATTCTGGAATATTTGTAATGTTTTGTATATAAGATTTTGTTATTGACTTATATTTCATTTTTTATTTCACAAAGCATGTTAGGTTACACTAACGACATTTTTATACATTTAGTGCTTATAATGTTACGATGTATTGTTTTTATGAACACACAATTGGCAACTTTTAGAGTTTTAGGTTTTTGGCGAATATCGCTTTAATTGTGAGTTAATCAAGTTTTTTGGCGCCAAATTTAAAATATTTAAGCAATTGATTCTAACAGTTTGATGTTCTGATGAAGCCTACGTTGTTTGTAGGTGAAAGCGCTTAACCCAGCTACTTTGTTTTTACAATAAAAAGATCGTTTTTTTTATGCATTTGGAGTCGTGATTGCTTGATTCCAAGGAAGCTACCACAGCGTTTTTTCACGAATCATTGGCGTTCTCAGCAGTTCTTACAAACGCCGCTTGTACTGATAATGATGATGATGATGGTGATGATGATGAGATTACACGAAAAGTAAATCTAACACTGCAGACTACAAAGACTAACTTAAATACATGAAACAATGCACTGGCCAGCTTAGGCATCACGTTCTGAAATATTATTGTCAACCATAATTCACACAAACTTAACTGGCAAATTAATCCAATAATCATCTAATGTCAGCTTAGACAATTATATGTCAGAATTCTCTCATAAGTCTGATCAGATCTGCATTCATTACATAACTTGTAATGTAATGAATGCAGCAATACATAACTTGCAATAAAAAGGACAAAATACAATGACAGAATGTCTATGTTTCTAACTGCATCTCCTAAGCAAGCAATATTCCATAATGTGTCTCTGTCCCTAGCAAAACAGAACTGTGTCTCCTTGCCTAAACTTGCAACATGCAGCTGCAGCACTGTGTCTCACAGAACACAAACATGTTTTCTGGCCTAGCTTGCTCAGAAATAATTCTCATAGAACCCAAGTATATTCTTTGACCTAACTTTTTTAGAAATAATGTTTGAATTACTTCTACTAGAGAAAATCCTTTATGTTTTTAATATTTCATCCTGTAAACATAAACCATGGCTAGCAATATGCACTTATTTCCAAGGGTCATCATTAGTGATTTTGTAATGGTGGTTTATAGGGTCACTGACTTGATGCATTCTTCCTGTGTCAGTTGGTATACTTGTTTATCTGTAATTACTAAAATATTGTCCACTCAATGCTTCTGTGTCACCCACTCTTATTTCCCTACTTCATGTCTCCTTTCTTTTGTTTGTTGGGTTTGTCTGGTAGATTCACTCTGCACTCTCTTTTCTTGGTGGTTCCTATGTATCCCATGTATATTCTGTTGTTATCTTACCAATCATTTCTCTTATACAAAATAGGGATGAATCCCATCCAAAAATTGTACCATACTTTCACTTAAGAAATGCATGTTGGGCATTCCTTCCTCAGTATGTTTTGTATGTTCCTCTGCATGCTACTGTACCTTCTTTTCTGTGTACTATTACTTCCTTCTGGTTTTGGCTAAGTGTCATATACTGTACATTTCTTCCACCTGTGCCTTATAGGTTCATAGGTTCATAGGTTCATACTAGGCTATCTGCCCTAGGGCATTTATAAGCCTAGCCAGAGTGTGTTTGGCTTTCGCCACCCATTTTAAATTAATTTTGATATGCCCTTTTTCGAGGTTAGTATACTGTGCCTCTGTCTAACAGTGACATGGAAGTGATACCCGGGGTAAACCTACGATCTCCCATCCACACATCAAGATTCCTCTTGAAAAGAGTCAATGAGGGACTCTGCCTAACCTGGACTGGGATTTTATTCCAGAGTGAAGGGAGCCTCTGGGTTATGAATCTGTCCCTCCAGCATGTCCTATTTATTTCAGTGCTGAGGTTTAAGTCTCTTGAGCACGTAGCTCGATGGGATTTGGATTTTCTGAGGTGCAGCATGTCCATTAATTCCGGGTTGGACATGGCTTTATATGTCAGGCACAGATCGCCTCTGAGCAGGCGGTATGCCACTGAGTAGAGCTGGAGTTTCCTTAACCGGGCAGCATATGGCATCTGTTTGAGCCCTTTGATCCTCTTGGTGAGGTACTTTTGGGGTCTTTCCAGTTGCTGCAGGTGTCTGGTAAGGTACATCCCAAAAGGGGCATTGTACTCAATTATGGGCCTGATGAGGGATGAGTAAAGAGGCACGATGACCTCCCCTGATCTAGATGTGAATCCCTTCATGATTAGGTGGGCTATATAAAATGTTTTTCTAACCACTTTGGCCACGTGGTTGTCAAATGAGAGATTGCTATCAACTTGGGTCCCCAGGTCCCTAATTACTTCTTCTGTACTTAATGGATTACCACCTATGTGGTAATTTGTGGGCACTTTGTTTTTGCTAAAGGGGATGACTATACACTTTTTGGCATTTAGTTTGAGGCCACGGCTCTGGCACCAGTTGTCTGTTTCTATGAGGCCCTTTTGGAGGATGCTTTTATCGGCTGGGGAGTCGATTATGGCGCCCAATTTGCAGTCATCTGCGAACTTAGTCAGCCACAGTCCTTCCATGTTGGCCTGTACCTCCGAGAAATATATACCGAACAAGAGAGGTCCCAGGACTGAGCCTTGTGGGATGCCACTTGTAACTGGTTTGGAGTCTGACATGGCTCCAGCAATTCTAACCATGTGGGTTCTGTCCTTGAGCCAGTTTGTAACCCATCTAGTGACATAGGGGTTGATATTTAAGCTGGTGAGCTTATCTATAATGCCCGAGTGGGGTATTGTATCGAAGGCTTTTGCGAGGTCCAGGTAGGCTGTGTGGACCACCTTCCCCTAGTCAATGGCCTTGGTGACTGTTTCAAAGAAATCAACCAGGTTTAAGAGGCAGGATCTGCCCTTAACAAAGTCGAACTGGGTAGGATCCAGTGTCTGTAGGTCCCCAATATCTTTATTTATGAGGTTCATGATGATCCTTTCCATAGCTTTGCAGACCGAACTAGTCAGGCTTATGGGGCGATAGTTTCCAGGATCTACTGAGGCACCACCTTTGTGGAGAGGGACCACTGTTGCTGTACGCCACTCTTTGGGTACATATCCTGTAGTAAGGCTGAGATTGAACAGTAGTTTTATGTTTGGGTTTAGCTCTTCTTGGAGTTCATGTAGGATGCAGTCCGGGACACCATCTGGTCCCATTGATGCTGTGTTTTTTGCTTTGGAGAGGGCAGCTCTTACCTGAGCATCTGAGATGTCAGGGGGGCAGCACTCTGCTGGGATAAATATTTGCCCTTTTGGTGGGGAGAGGGGGAGAAGTTTGCGCTGAACCTGTCAGCTAGGATGTTGGCAATGTCTGTGGGTTTGGTGTATTTTTTGTCATTTTGGACAAATTCTGAGCATATCTGGGAATTCCCACCCAGGTTCCTAACATAACTAAAGAAAGCCTTGTGATTATCCTTAGTGTCCTGTGCAATTTTTCTCTCGAAGCTGGCCTTAGACGATTTTATGAGTTCCCATAGTTTTTTGCTAATACTGATCAGAGATGCCTTCCCTTTTTGGAATTTTGCTCTATCATGTAGTAGCTTCCTCCTTCTATTGTGTAGTTTGTTTATGGCTGGGGTCCACCAGTCAGGATGTCTGCCTTTGGAGGATTGGGTCTTGGTTTTATTTGGGATTGCATGATCCATCCACACAGATATATATTTTGTTGTGCTTGATGGTGACCTGCATGTACAGTAGGTTGCCTCTGGTCCTTTGCATGGTCCAAAGTGCACAGCATACTTGTGTCTGTCTACAGACGTTTTTTGTCAGTTGCATATGTGTCTGTACATCATGATCTACTGTCCCTTGTTTTCTGCATTCAGTTGTATGATGCGTGTTTAGTAGTATGAACTCTATAAGGACATTTTTTACCATTGTCTTCCACTGTCAGTTTCTGAAAACTGTTTTTTCCCTCTTGTGATTTTATCTGGTATTCCTAATATTTCACATGCAAATATTGTGTTGCCTCCAGACTTGAGGTCTTCCATAACACTTTGCATATATTTTGAAATTAATTATAATTGTTTAAAAAACAAATCATATACTTATGATGCATACAATAATGAAAAATATTTGCAATGGTTTTTTTCTTTTATGTCAATGCATGTGTACCCATGTCATTGTTCGAAATGTGTGAATTAAATAAACGTATTTCAAAAATAAATTCAGCCATGTTTAGTCAAATTATGGAAAATTAAGTTCTGGTTGATCAATTCTCTAACTGTAAAAGACATGCTAAATTTTATCAGACGTAAACCAGATGTGTCTCAACCTTGAAAAGTAGTTGCATTGATTAAAATCATAGGCTCATAGATTCATAGGTTCATAGGTAGGTACTAGGCTATTGGCCCTAGGGCCTATACAAGCCTAGCCAAAAATGTACCCTGGCTTTCGCCACCCAAGAAAATTATTTTCCTGTGCCACCCTGTCAAGCAGAACCACAGAAGTGATCCCTGGGGTGAATTTCCTATTACCCATCCAATCATCAAGATTTTCCTTGAAGAGTGCTAATGAGGAGCTCTGTTTGACATAGATAGGTAGTCTGTTCCAGAGTATGGGAAGTCTCTGGGACAGGAATCTATCCCTCCAGCATGTTCTGTTTATTGTGATGATAAGGTTTAGGTCCCTAGAGCGTGTAGCTCGGAGGGATTGGGATTTATTTAAGTGGAGCATGTCCAACAGCTCTGGGTTTGACATAGCTTTGTATGTAAGGCAGAGATCGCCTCTGAGTAGGCGATATGCGATGGAGTAAAGCTGGAGTTTTTTGAGATGGTCTGCTTAAGGCATCTGTTTGAGGCCAGTAATCCTCTTTGTGAAGTATTTTTGCGGCCTTTCCAGTTGTTGTAGATGTCTTGTGAGGTACATACCAAAAGGGGCATTGTACTCTATAATGGGTCTAATGAGTGATGAGTAGAGGGGGACAATTACCTCTTTTTTTCTGGATGAGAAACCTTTTGTGATGAGGTGTACCACGTAGAAGGATTTCCTGACCACTTTGGCGATGTGATTATCAAAGGAGAGACTACTGTCCACCTGTGTCCCAAGGTCTCTTATCACACTTTCAGTGTTAAGTAGACTACCGCCTATATGGTAGTTCATGGGTACAGAATTTTTACCAAAGGGGATGACAATGCACTTTTTGGCATTGAGCTTGAGACCATGTCTTTGACACCAGGCATCTGTCTCAGTGAGGCCCTTTTGTACGATGTCCACATCATTAGGAGTTTCAATTATGGCTCCTAGTTTGCAGTCATCTGTGAATTTAGTTAGCCAAAGACCTTCTGTGTTAGCCTGTACTTCAGAGAAGTAGATACCAAAGAGGAGAGGACCCAGGACTGAACCCTGTGGTACTCCACTTGTCACTGGTCTGAAGTCTGATTTGGAGTCTGCTACTTTCACAGTGTGAGTTCTTTCAGTAAGCCAGTTGGCAACCCATCTTGTGACATAGGGATTTATTCCTAGTTTAGTAAGTTTATCTATAATTCCAGAGTGGGGGATGGTGTTGAACGCCTTGGCAAGATCTAGACAGGCTGTGTGAACCACCTACCCTCATCTGTGGCTTTGGTGACTACTTCAAAGAAGTCTATCAGGCTTAGGAGACATGATCTGCCTTTTACAAACCCAAACTGTGTGGAGTCCAGGGTTTGGAGCTCTCCAATGTCTTTGTTTATGAGTTCCATGATGATATGTTCCATGGCCTTGCAGATGAGGCTCGTCAGGGTAATGGGGTGGTAGTTCCTGGGGTCTGTTGTGGCCCCACCTTTGTGGAGTGGGATAACTGTTGTGGTGCACCATTCAATGGGCACAAAGCCTGAGATGAGGCTATAATTGAACATGGTACTTAGGTGGGGTGCCAGTTCATTCTGTAGTTCATGTAGAAGGCAGCCTGGTATGTTTTCAGGTCCCATGGATGCTGTGTTCTTGGCTTTGGAGAGTGACGTTTTTACCTGTGCAGCCGTGCTTACAGGAACTTTGCATTCTTCCGGTATAAAGATGGGCCCTTTAGGGGGTGAGAGGGGGGTAAAGTTAGCACTGAACCTATCTGCCAGGATGTTGGCAATATCAGTTGGTTCTGTATATTTAGTGTTATTGTGCTGTAACTCTGAGCAAATCTGAGTGTTGCCATTGAGATTTTTGACTTAGCTATAGAATTCTTTGTGGTTGTCTTTAGAATCAGTGGCAATTTTGTTTTCATAACTAGCTTTGGAGGATTTTATGAGGGATCTCAGCTTCTTTCTGAGGCTGACCAGGGAGTTCCTCCAATCTTGGGATTTTACTCTTTTTTGCAACAGTTTCTTTCTTCTGTTGTAGAGTTTGTTTATGGCAGAAGACCACCAGATTGGCTTCCTTTTTTTGGAGGATAGCATCTTGGTTCTGTTAGAGATAGCACGATCCATGCACTTGTGTAAGTGCTTATAAAGTGCATTTGTGTAGGATTCAGCAGTCGTACCTCTATTGTCCATCTGCATGGGTGTCATGAAGTTTGCCACTTCTGTCTTAAGAAGCTTGACGTTGGCTTTGGAGAAATTTTTTATGGTTGTTTTCCTAATGAGGGGTGGGAGCGGGATGTGGATGCCTGGGGTGATTAGCTTGTGGTCGGATCTGACCAACAAGGAGCTGACCTCTGGTGTGGAACACCGGTCACCCATGTTGGTGATGACCAGATCTAGGATATTGCTGCCTCTGGTGGGGGTGTGGATAAGTTGATCCAAAGTATTGGAATTGATGATTTCCAGAAAACGTTGAGCAAAAGAGTTGGTACATGAGTAGTTTTCCCAGTTAATGATAGGGTAGTTGAAATCACCCATTATTAGAGTGTTGGGTTGTACCTTAATATTTTCCAGTGTATCAAGAAAAGAGGAGTGGGAATCCTGGGGCATGGTGGGGGTCTGTAGCAAGCTACAATCTGGATTGCGGTTTTGCCCAGAGTTAGTTGAACTTGGATAATCTCGGATGCATTATGCTGAGCAACTAGCCTGGAGGTGTGGATATCCTTAATGAATATGGACACGCCTCCACCTTTAGTGTTTCGGTCCGGGTTTGGTGGCCGAAAGGTGTGGTATGAATTATAGCCTGGTAATGCAGGGGTGCTCTCTGGAGCTTTGAACCAGGTCTCTGTCACTGCACAGATGTCAATGTTCTCCATTTTAAGGAGTGCCTCGAATGAGTGCATTTTGAGGTTTAGACTTCTAGCATTGAGTAGCATTACCCTCAGATTTTGCTTGCTTGTACCTGTTATGGTGGTGAATTTGTTATTTGAACCTTGCCTAAAAAAGGCACTATAGGGGTGGCAAGAGCCTTTGCCAGTATCCGGAATCCTAAGGGCGACAGGTGCAGGCCATCTCTGGCAAAGCAGCATGGTCTGTCAATCATGTCATCCCAGGCAGGCAGATACTGGATTCCCTTAGAATGACACCAGAATCCTAGCCAATTGTTAAAGTCAATCATTTTGTCCTTGTACTGTGGTGTCATTCTGGGTGATGGCAGGTCATCAGCCAGAATCAATGGTGTATTCTTTATTTTTGTCCTTCCAGCTGCTTAATAGGGCTGCTTCTAAAGTGCCTTTTACCTTAATTTTCACAGCCCTACCCCCTGTGGTTGGAACTACATCAATAGCAGGTTAGGAAGTGGAGGGGGTAGAGCAGAGCAGTAAGCAATGTCACATACACTGTTCTGTATGCAGGGAATTTATTTTAAATATTCTAATTGGGTGTAGATATTGATGTTATGGGAATCACCGAATAGAATGACAGCTTCAGTTCCCGCATTCAGTGCAAAATGCTATGGCAATCTGATTGGCTGTTTTAGTGCTGTCCTCATTATTGGGTCATGTCTGATTGTGGGATGAAACCCCTTCCTCCTAGAGTGGGTGAACCAGCAAAATGCAACTCCTTCCCACCCCTCCCCCTTCTCAACCTGTATAACAAACTGCTATTTGTACTCAGGTTAGATGGGTCATAGTTGGCGCTCCATCTTTCTATATCACAGAGCCAGAGCAGATGGTAGATTCCTTGCCACAAAAAAAAAAACAACAAAGCAAAAGGAAATCAGGTGGTTCTGTGTTCTGATTTAAAATCATAAATTTTGTACATGGGGGATGAGATTCAGAAAATCTTGTGCTAAGCTACAAGGTGCAGTTGTGGCTAAGTATAAGGTATCCTTGTTTCTATAATAAATGCAAAGATACGTAAGGAAAAAATAGATATAAGATACATAATAACAGGACACTTGATTTAATTCAAATGTTGTACAGTTAAATTCTCGCAAAACTCAAAGCACCTAGACTTTGCACTTGACAATGTATTTTAACATGGTGTTGGTCTCAAAATCATCTATTAACTATATACTAGGTCAGCATTTACACATACATCTGTAATAAGTTGAAGGCAGACAATGTTCTTGGGTATATTACTAACTGCTTTGCTGTGGTAATGATTTTCATATCTTTTTAAAGGCCCTTGTTACAACTCAGTAAAGCTAAATTATACTATTTTTATCCAATAAGGTCTAATTCTGTAGAAAGAGATTCTGGATTCACTTTGATTTTTTAAATTATATTCAAGAGATTTTGATGAGGGAGTTTATATCTTAAGTTCACAGGTTGAATTGGTGAACAAAAGAGCTTATTAAACTTTTGTATTGCCACTTTCTTGGTGACTGCAAGTTCTTTTGGTTGATTTATTTTCTGAAATATATGTCCTGAAAATTTCCAAGGTGCATAGAGTGATGTAAACAGAAACTTGCTGAAGTAGCTAGTTGCAGCTTTTTTTCTGAACTGTAATAGGACTAACTACAAGGTAGCTGGAAGACTGCTATCATCTGGATAATTGTGCTGTTTTTACCTGCAACTACATTATAGTATTGGAGAGATAGAACAGAGTAGGACATGTAATTTTACATGGTTTTTATTTGGTAGAAATCCATAAAGAAGCTAAGGTAGAAACCCACTAGCATTTAATAGTGCTACATATGAAGAGTGACTGTTGAGATACTTTCTCTACCAATGTTCCTAAGTCAGCCCTAAATGTGGTGCTCTTGTCCCTACTGACAAAAGTACAAAACAATACTGCTGTTGAGCAAGGAGTATTTTCAGCAGTAACAGTTTTAAATTCCGAGGCTTGTTTGTGTGTCTCTACAATAATAAAACTGAATGTGCCAAAATAGAGCCTTACTTATACAAAGCCTGATTCTGCTGCATCTCAGACTATTCCCCTTTTCTCTGACGTACAAAGTCTGATACTGCTTTGTCTCAGACTATTCCCTTTTGTCTGCGGTACAAAGTCTGATACTGCTGTTTTTCAGACTATTCCTTTTTCTCTGAGGTACAAAGTCTGATACTGCTGTGTCTCAGACTGTTCCCTTTTCTCTGAGGTACAAAGTCTGATATTGCTGTGTCACAGACTGTTCCCTTTTCTCTGACGTACAAAGTTTGATACTGCTGTGTCTCAGACTATTCTCTTTTGTCTGAGGTACAAAGTCTGATACTGCTGTTTTTCAGACTATTCCTTTTTCTTTGAAGTACAAAGTCTGATACTGCTTTGTTTCAGACTATTCCCTTTTCTTTGAGGTAGAAAGTTAGATACACCTGTGTCTCAGACAAATGTCCTTACATTCGCCACTGCAGAATCCATAACTTATGGGATACCCTGCCATGAAGCCATCGTCTGGCCAGTCTACCAAAGCCTACCATTGTTTTAAGGTAGGCTGAGCATCACCTACATACTCCTCACATAGTGTAGGGCATAAAGGTGACGTTCAGGTGTGCCATACTCAGAACTTCTTTGCTGCAGGTCTGAATACTGTTTTTAACCATCTGTCTGTTTGCCTCCATCTGTTTTTTGCCATTTTTTTTTCTGTTTGTTGGAATTCCAGTGATTACTCCTGTTTGCTTGAAGTCCCCACCATTGCAAATAAGTACCCAGTTGGGGGTTTTGTTTTTTTCCTGATTTTTTTTTGTGCTGTTTGGGGGATTAATGTCATCCAGGAAGGGTAAATGCCAGTGGGGAAGACAGATTCCCCATAAAGACCACCATGATAAGTGCCTTAAATCTTCTGCTCTTTACTTGCTAGGGACTTTGTCTCAACTAGTTTGTCATTCTATCAAATGTAGTTATGATGCAGCAGATGCCTCTTCTAGGGCTACTGCTTTTTGTTCAGTACTGAGAAGGTATTCTTGGCTTAGGCTTCAACCTTTACCCGAGGATATTAAGGCTAAGTTGATGGATGCTCCCCTAGATAATACATTTTTGTTTGGGGAAGTGGCTGCTGGTTTAAGTCTCTTCAGGATAAGGGGAAGGCCTTACAGGAGCTTAAACATGTCTTTGTTTCTCCTGTACCTAAATTTCAGAGAAACTACTATTCTAAGCCAGCCTTTGTTTGTAGGCAATCTTGCCCTCTTGCTAAAGGTAAAAAAAGGGTGATAAATGTGTTCCTGGTGCTAAGGCCACTCATACTGCAGGGATTCAAAAGCCTTCCTTTCCTGACAAACCAGGTGCTGTTTGACTATCCACCTGTTCCCAGCCACATTCCTCTTTCTCTTCACCTTTCTCTTTCTCTTTCTATTTGGCTTAAAATCACCCAGGATTCTTGGGTTTGGTCAATCATTCATCAGGGGTACTTCATAGTGTGGATTTCCCATCCTCCTTGTATGGGCATTCTTCATCCTCCTTGGAAACAACTCCTTTTTTCCCAGTGGTTCTTCAAGATCTCTTTTCTCAAGGTACTATTCAAGAGGTGCCTGTGCCCCAAAAGGAGAAGGGGTTTTATTCAAGTATGCTTCTAGTGCCCAGAAAACAGGGTACTTGGAGACTGATTCTAGATCTCTCTCATCTAAACACTTTTCTGAAGGTGCCTTCCTTTTGGATGTTGTCCCTTCAGACCTTGCTTTTTCTCTTGCTCCCTCAGGCTTTTCTGGTGTCTCTGGATCTCAAGGATACTTAGTTCCATATTCCAATCCATCCTCTTTTCAGGAAGTTTTTGTGTTTCTCTGTTGCTTTCTGGCATTTTTAGTTTTGTGCTTTGCCCTTTGGCCTTTCTACTACCCCACGGGTGTTCACCAAATGCCTCATTCCTGTGATTTTGCAGGTTTCAAGGGGATCCACATATTTCCTTACTTGGATGACCTGCTGAATTGGGTCGTCTCCAGAGGTCCTTTTACAAAATCGTTGTTTTACCATTCCTCTTCTTCAGAGCCTGGGGTTTATGATAAACTTCAAAAGGTTTTCCCTGACTCCTTCTCAGGATCATGTCTTTCTGGGTTGTAGGATTCAGATGGTGCCAATGCTGGCATCTCTGCCTTCTCCAAAAACCTTAAGTCTCATTTCTTACTTTCAGACTCTTCTTGCCCCCCCCCCCCCACAGCCTCCATTTCAGCCAGGGAGTTTCTGAGAGCTCTGGGTTTCATGACTTCCACCATGCCACTGTTTCCTCTGGCCAAACTACATAAGTGGAAGTTGTAGTGGTTTCTGAAGTTTGTGTGGCTTCAACATGTGCATCCTCTACACTTTACAGTTCCTCTTCTCCCTTGTCTCAAGAAGGAACTTCTATGGTGGATTCAGCAGTTGTCTCTGAATCCAAGGCTCCCTTTTCATCCTCCTCTTCTGTCTTAGGATCTGTTCAGAGATGCTACAGATGTCAGATGGGGAGTAACATTTGGCTCCATGAAGGTTCAGGGAGTGTGGTTGCCTTGTCAGCAGAAGGAGCACATCACCATCAAAGAGATGAGAGCTCTTATAGGTTCATAGGTTCATAGGTAGGTACTAGGCTATCAGCCCAAGGGCCTACGCAAGCCTAGCCAACAGGGATCCCTTGCTTACACCACCCAAGCAAGTTATTTCCCTGTGCCACAGATGAGCAGACACACAGAAGTGATCCCCGGGGTGTATTTCCTATTTCCCATCCACTCATCAAGATTTTTCTTGAAGAGTGCTAATGAAGAACTTATGCTGGTTCTTCAGGCCTTTCATCCTCTTCTTTTCTCTGGGGCCTCTCAATGTGTTTACAGATAATACCACAGTTATGTGGTATGTCAACAAATGGGAGAACAAGATCTACCTTCTTTGCTGACTGACACTAATGGTGTGGGATCTGACTGTCAAGTATCAAGTAACTCTTCAGGAAGTTTATATTTTTTAGGATCCGAACATTGTGGCAAATACTTTGAAGCAGGTCCTTCTCTCAATCCCATGACTGGATGCTTCACAGGGATGTGTTTCTGGACATTGTTCACCAGTGGAGTGCTCCTCAAGTAGATCTCTTTGCCTCCCCTCTGAACAGACAGCTTCCTCTGTTATGTGCCAGAGTCCCAGGTCCTTTGGTGTGGAAGGTGGAGGCCCTCTTATTTTCTTGGAAGGGGATGTTTCTTTATGCATTCTCTCCCCTTCCTCTCATTCCAAGAGTCTTGTTCAGGATTCAACAGGACCCTCCCAAAATCATGTTAGTGACTTCCTTTTGGCTGCAATAGCACCAGTTTCCTCTACTTCTCCATCTAGCCAAGGGCAATCATCAGAAGTTACCTCACAGGGTGGATTTACTCACACAAGACAAGGGATCTCTTATCCCTCCTCACCTGTCTATGCTTTAACTGACACTGTGGGTGATAGGGTTTTGATTACTCATAGACAACTTTTTTCTGAGGATGTGCTGCAGGTCCTGCAGAAGGCCAGGAAACATATTACTAGGAAATCCTACTTATCTAAATGGAAGAGGTTTTCTATTTGGTGTCTGTCTCATAATCTGGACCCACTTACTGTGGATGTTCCTTTGGTTCTCTCTGATTTGTGTGAGTTGCTCAATGCTGGTTTGGGCTACTCTTCTATTAAGTCCCACTTATCAGCTCTTTCTGCTTGTCTGCCTTTAACTCCTCTTTTAGCTTCTAGATTTGATTTAAAGTAGTTTCTTAAAGGCATCCTTAATATTAGACCTCCCAGGAAGCCTGCCCCTCCTCCCAGGGATCTTAATTTCATTCTGGAGAAATGGACTCAGGCTTCTTTTGACCCTGCTGTTTCGGCTTCCTTGCAACATTGTTCTTGGAAGACAGTTCTTTTGTTAGCTCTTACTTCTGCCAGATGGATATCTGAGTTCCAAGCCCTTATGGCTTGTCCACATTTTTGATATTTCATGAGGACAGGGTGTCCTTATGTACTAATCCTTCTTTCATGCCCAAGGTGGTTAATGAGTTGTCACTTGATCAGTCTATTAATTTACCTACTTTTTTTCCCTCTCCGCAATCTGACAGTGCGAGGGTGCTGCATACCTTAGATTTCCATAGACAGCTCATATTACATTTGGATAAGACTAAAACTATCAGAAAATCTAATCAGTTGTTTGTTTCCTTTCATCCTAGGTCTTTAGAATTGGCTGTTTTCAAGCAAACTATTTCTACTTGGATTTCAAAGGCAATTTCTTTTTGTTACACTTTTCATGGTGAGAGCCTTCCTTCTTCTGTACAGGCTAATTCTGTTAGAGCTGTGGCTTCTTCTTGTGCTTTATTCAAGGGCTCAGACATTAATTCTATTCTTGAAGCAGATACCTGAACTTCTGTGCATACTTTTACCAAACACTACAAGTTGTATGGTATGTCCAGAGCTAGAGCTGGTTTTGCCAGTGCCAGTCTTCATGTCTTCTTAGAGGGCTCTACTGCTGCTTCCTCCTCCCAAGTTTCTTTTTGAGCTTTGGCACTCTCCCTTAAGTTATGAATACTGCAGCAGTGGATGTACGAACATAGTTCAGTTGTGTAAAATCTTACCATAATAATAGATGTCCTTACCTTCACCACTGCAGTATTCACTCCCTCCCTCCATCCTCCTAGTCTTTTTTCCTTCCTGGATGTGCAGGTTCATTTTGGTTTTCCTTGCACTGCTGTTCTTACTGGGGCAATAAGTTCTGAGGATGGTACGCCTGAATGTCACCTTTATGCCCTATGCTGCACAAGGAGTGTGTAGGTGACATTCAGTACACCTTAAAGCAACAGTAGGCTTTGGTAGACTGACCAGGCGATGGGCTTAATGGCAGGGAATACCATAAGTTACGAATACTGCAGTGGTGAAGGCAGCGACATCTACTATTATGATAAGATTTTACACAACTGTACTTTCCCTTTTCTCTGAGGTAGAAAGTCTAATACTGCTGTGTTTCAGACTGTTTCCTTTTCTCTAAGGTACAACATCTGATACTGCTGTGTTTTAGACTATTCCCTTTTCTCTGAGGTGCAATGTCTGATATTGCTGTGCCTCAGAATATTGCCTTTTCTCTGAGGTAAAACATCTGATACTGCTGTGTCTCAAACTATTCCCTTTTCTCTGATGTATAAAGTCTGATTCTGCTGTGTCTCAGGCTATTCCCTTTTTGCTGAGGTAAAACATCTGATACTGCTGTGTCTCAGACTATTCCCTTTTCTCTGATGTACAAAGTCTGATACTACTGTGTCTCAGACTATTCTCTTTTCTCTGAGGTACAAAGTCTGATATTGCTGTGTCTCAGACTATTCCCTTTTCTCTGAGGTACAATGTCTGATACTGCTGTGTCTCAGACTCTTTTCTCTGAGGTACAATGTCTGATGAGGTACAAAGTCTGATATTGCTGTGTCTCAGGCTATTCCCTTTTCTCTGAGGTACAATGTCTGATACTGCTGTGTCTCAGACTCTTTTCTCTGAGGTACAAAGTCTGATGAGGTACAACATCTGATATTGCTTTGTTGCAGACTCCATGTTCTCTGAGGTGCAAAGTCTGGCACTTCTGTGTCTCAGACTATTCCCTTTTCTCTGAGGCTCTGGCACTCTAACTATAAGTAGCAGGGGTCTGAGGGAGAGGGGGTATACCCCTCCACACAAGCCCACCTGCAAAAATGAACTTTAATGGAGAACGGTAATTATAAGCATTCATTATTCCTCTTTAGTTTTGCTGTTTTTACCCCAGGGCTCACAGTTATGGGCCTTGGAATTACAATAGTGGTTGCATTCTTATAGAGAGCACAACATCATGAATTTGATTATGTGCTGGAAGGATGCATTGCAGCATTTGATGAAAAAATGTTATGCATGGCTAAGTGGCTGGTTTATACATTATTGCACTTGGTTTTAGTGGGAACTATACTGTTTTGCATAAATGATCGATGATGCCACTGCTGCAGTGATTTTTCTTTTGTGCCACTTACATGTGGCTGTATTAGGGTCTGAAGGGTGGAGGGACTAATTGCTCAAAGCAACATGGAGCCAGTTACTCTGGTCATTTATTGAGGCTGCTTCATGCCAATATCATGAACTAAATGCAGGAACAAGTTAATAAGACTCCAGCAGTATACTTAGAAAGCTCAATAAATAACCTAAATATATTGACAAACATCATTAGTTCTTCTAAGATCTACATACATAGGAAAAGCAGTGTTAGTGATCACTTGCATTTAATTATGAGTGAACATTTATGTCTTTATTCAAATTAAGCAGTGAAATATTATTTGATTTAAAACTGTAAACTACCAGCAGAAAAAAATGAATATAGAAAAGAAAAAGCTGCGTGCCCACTCAATAATAGCAACCTTATTTAAAGCTGTCAGGCATGCCTTCGTTTTTAATGTAGATATTTATAAAGTAGCTAATGAAATTACTGTGACCTTTTAGGTCCTTAATGTCATGTGACTATTTATTTATTTATCATTGTATAACTATAAACAGAAGACATTAATAAATGTATTCATTAACTACACAGTTTGTGGAAAATTACTTAAAAACATATCTAGGAGAATGTTTTAGGTGTATTACAGCTGTCAGTTTGGTGTAATGGCAGAATACTTATCCATACTGATTCCTTGATTCATATGTCTGTTAAACGTATAGCCTGCTGCAGTTCAAGAAGCTTCCACACACACATGCATGCACACACACAGGCTTTTCTGGAAAAGTTCATTCAGATTCTGTCACAGCTTGCTGTGAGGAAAAGGTTAGTTTGTTTTTGCTGACATATAGTGTGCATTACTTTATTGCCTTCTTCTATTGTATATTTTGATATATTTTCTTTACACTGCATTTTACTTGTATTCTGCTTTTAATTGCATATTTAAACTAGGAAAGAGACCACAGTTGTGTATCTTGTGAGTCACACAAACATTACATTTTCCCACCTTCCCACCATGGTGCTGTTGAGTTTTTAAACTCAACTGTCTTTCTAGTTGCCTGCCCATTATGTTAATTTGACCACATATCTCTTTCTCCTCTCCTCTTTCATTCGCTATTGAGAGTAAGCACAAAATTACCATTTTGTGAAATCACCCCCCCCCCCTTGAGCTATTTAAATATATTGGACATTTCACTGTATTCCATACAGTCACAAGACAAAGTGCCCACTCTTGCCAATCTATCTTGATGTTTTAAAATTATTGGTGCTCCATTTAGATAGCTAAAGCTTAAGTTATTCCCTCTCTCATATCTAATTGCTTAGTGCACACTGCAACTAAGTTATTAACCCATTTTTTTCCATCTTACCTTTAAATATACAACATCCAGCAATTAGGTTACTGCTCACATTCTGCCTCTCAGTAGTCATCTTGGGATCAATACTTCTGTTTTGCTGCTGGTGAGAAAAGGAGCATAGGGACTGCTGATCATTGGAAAGCCTAATAATTGCTTCATAGGTGCCAGCTTGGAATTTGAGCTTATACTTTGCTCCTGGTGAGAGAAGGAGCAGACTGGATTGATTCTTCACTGTTTCTGATTGGGCAGTGAGGGCCTGTGTTTGATCTTCCTGATTGGTCTGGTTGTTATTCAAGGCGTCTACCAGGAAAAGGTTACAACAAGCCTGCAGACCCTTGCATCATTTGGGACAAGACTTTTGATCACCAAAGAGCCTGTGGTCTGCTTCTTGTCTTGTAATTGGTGCTACTGTTTTGCTTCTGGTGAGAGAAGAAGCAAAGGAGCATTGTATCCTAGCAGAGTGAAGCTTTGGTGAGATCAGCATTGGTAGTAGCCAGACTATAGCCAATTCATCATTCTTGACAAACTAATTCTTTCTTTTTTGGTAAGTACTGCTTGATTTGCTCCTGTTTAATCTAACTTCAGACTATCTCCCTAAATACTTAATCTATGAATCATTAGGGTCTACTAATTATTTCTTCTCAAGTATTTGGCAGTACTATGTATAGGTGCAGACACCTTGAGTTGACATTTTTCCTGTAAAAGCACCCATAACATTTCACAAATACTTAGTTGCATACAGGACAACTAAATTGCAGTGACAAGTACTGCCCCAAAGTTGCAAACCAGATACTCCTAGCATTACTTTATATTTTCACTCCAACCATCTAATCAATAAAAAGGGTCTGTTGCCATGGATATAGCCTTTCTTACTATCTCCCTTACCATCTTGGTTGCTATGGGCATTCTGAGGCAATGTAGAAATTGCCTCATGTTTACCAACAACCAGTTAATTCTCAAACAGACTGATATGGTATGTTTAGAGATGTATTTACACAATGTCACTATAGGCAAAGCTCTGACATGAAAGCACACCTAATGTTGATCAGGTTGTCAGTAGTACACATACTGCACCCATCACACAAAATTCAAAGTAGACACATAGACCCACATATGCTGATGCACTCAAATGTAACCTTCCTAAACTCCAAAAGACCTCCAGGATGAAGTTCACATAATAAATACCCTCAGCAGCCCCAAATGCACTCTTTCAAAGCAACACCCACATCAATACATACAGCCACATCTCATGAACCTCTGCTTCTAAGTCCATAAGGCAAGCCACCACACAATCCAACATTCTGGACATTGGAGACTCCATTGTGAGATGTACTGATGTCCCTCTCACCAGGCTGAGTAAAAAGAAAGTCACAATTAGTTGTTTATCAGGGGCCAGGATTCACCACCTTACACACAGAAGATGACTGACTTTAATAACTGGCTTAGCTTCTGGTGTCATTCTAAGGTGGCACAATATTGTTTATCATGAAAGGAGATGGTCAAAAGACCATGCTGTTTTGCTAGGGAAGGTCTGCACTTTTCACCACTAGGATTTTGAATATTAGCTAAAACATTGTCCTCTCCCATAGTACCATTATTAAGCAATGACAGATTGAAATCTAAAGGTATTACTGCTCAGTGCTAGGAGTCTAAACACAAAACTCCATTCCCTACAAGCTCTCCTCACCTTAGAGAATGCTGATATCTGTGCAGTCACTGAGACATGATTTAAAGTTGCAGGGAGCACACTGGCAGTGCACAGCTCTAATGCCTTTCACCTATTTAGAACAGCAACTACAGAGGCAAGTGGTAAAGGTGGAGGTGTCTCAACTTACATAAAAATAAATAAACCTCAAGGCTGGTCAAACAAAACAATGCACTTGAGTTAATCCATGTTCAAATCACCATAAGCAAACTCCTATAACACTTCATTGCAGGATATAGGTCCTGCTCTATGACCCAGGAAACCCATAACATGCATTTAATCGTATTGGAAATACTCACCATCCAACCCAATACTATATTCATGGGTGACTTTAATTAACCCAGTATTAAATGGGAATTGTATACAGTACCAATTGTACAGGCATAGAGATTCCTGGATTTAATAAACACAAACTCCCTGGACCTGATTTTCAATACACCAAACACGGGTGCAAACATACTGGATCTGGTCCTCACTAATATGAGTACTGCACACCCTCTAGTGTAATGTATTCTCCAGTAAGGTCAGATTACAAAATGGTCTCCTTTGAAGAAAAATAAAACCTGGAACCCCTGCTAATCCTAGAATATTCAGAAACTACTCTAAGGCTAACTTCCTACTATGAAGTGTTACCCTGGCAAATTTTCAGGTTCCCATAAACTCTGAGAACACTGCTGCCTACGCAGAACTATTCACAGAAACCCTATACAAGCATGTTAATAGCTACATAGAGGTAGTTGTACCCACCAGGAAGAAGTACAGAACTAACTCAGAAAACAAGCGACCTTGGTAGAATCACATCATCAATGGGCTGCATAACAGAAAGAAGAAAAGCATGGCAAAAATTAGGAAGTGCAGTACACAGCAGGATAAAAGCACTCTCATCAAACTAAACAAATAACTCAGAGGACAAATAAAGTGTACCAAAGCAAAATCTGAGGTAAATTTGGCCTCCCAGGCCAAGGACAACCACAAGGCATTCTTTAGCTATGTCTGCAACCTCAAAGGCAATACACAGTTGTGTGCAGATCTCATTGTTGATGAAGCCACCTATACGTAGCCAAAAGATTTAGCAAACCTACTGGTCAACAAGTTCAGCTCCAACTTTACCCCTCTCTCCCCCCACGACCTTCCTTCAGCAAAATATCATCAAATATACCCCCCCTGCTATCACTAGGGAACAAGCCCTTAATGGTCTCTCTAAGTTGAAGAACACTGCATCAGTGACCCCAGACAATATCCACATCTTTTCATGCCACTAATGTACTCTTCCAGATTCAACCACAAATATTTAGCTCACCTGATGTAGGTTTTATAAGACTGAAGTGCAGCTTGATATCTAGTATGGTATGCTTCAGGAAATTCTTTATATCTATCTATCTATCTATCTATCTATCTATCTATCTATCTATCTATCTATCTATCTATCTACCTATCTATCTATTTATCTATATCAGAACTACTTTTGAAATAAGATAATGATGGACTTCAGTTGGTTAGAGAAACTGTATTCCTTAATCTTGAAAGATTTTGTGTGGTATGTGTGCCACTTTTTTGGCATTATTGATTTTTTTTTTTTTTCAGTATTAGCTTTTCCCCATCTGGTGTTAACTCTCCAGCGATATGACCCAGGCTTAGAGTACAAATAGAACTGAAACAAACATTACTTTTTAGACTAGTCTGAGGTCACATTTAAGTACCTTGTAGCAATCAATTTATTATGTTTCCTGATGCCTTTTCTGAATAGTTCAAGTTATACAATCCCATGATGTTTCTTTTAAGGAGATGTACCTTCAAATTCTTTCAGGCAGCTTTTTTTTTGTTCAAATTTTTTATTAAATTTAAACACATGAAAATATTACAAACATTCTAATGTAAGTTTTGAGTAGATAACTATATACAATATTTACATTTGGCCTAATATGAGGAATATTTCAAAATAAATAAATAATAAAACTGTTCATTTACCAATATACATTCAAAATATTTAAACAGTATTCAGTCAAAATTATAGAGAATGAGTTGTTTTAAGAGTTTCTATTAAACCAAAAACTTTGATCCAATGATTATCAGTCCATTTCCTGGAGTAAATTCTTGTTTCCTTGACTTTTATTTTTATGAAAACCGATTCTTCCAACAATAAAAGAAACTCTTCAAAGGTGGGTGGTTGAAACTCAGTACTGTAATACTGCATGCATAATGTGGTGGATCAGTGAGGTATAAACAGGAAGTTTACCTGCCTGTTGTAACTGGACAAGCCCTTTATAATTAGATGTGCTACAGAATATGGTTTCCTTTGGGAGAGTCAATAAACCCTACATGGTAGCAACGAGTTTTAGATTCAGAAAGCACCGTGTAGAGGCATGCACCATTGCACAAACAAGGAAATGCTGTGGCATGCTAACCACTGCATAAGCAGCTGAACTGTATGCTAATCAACCAATCCAACAAACTGAAGTTATTTAACAAATTATAAAGCAACCATGTAGATTCTGTGCTGGTTCTTCCTGTAAATTCCAAAACCTTCTGGGATACAGCCACTGAACGGAGCCTACACGGAAAGAATGTTAGGGGCTGCTGCTGCTGTTGTAATTCATTTGTATGTGCTACAATCTGAAGCCAATGCTGCTGCTGCTGCCAATAGGCCTAGGCCAAGAAGTAGAAGAGTTTTCAGACACCATTTAACATTTCACAACCTACATGGTGTGAAAGTTGTGGAGCATTACAGGATGGATAGGGACACACTACAGGAAGTCTGCGACCTCTGCTGTCCTCAACTCAGAGTCAGGGCCAACTGAGGGAAACCCATCCCAGTGGAAACAAAGGTATGTGTAGCACTTAAAATCTTAGCTACAGGTACCTTTCAGAGACCAACAAGGGGCATGCTGGGGGTGTCACATTCATCAGCATCCAGGATCCTCCATCAGTTCCAGAATGCTATACTCCAACATACCAGTGACCACATATATTTTCCCCATAGTCCAGAGGAGAGTTGCACACATATAGATATGAAGGCACTGCCCAGAGAACAGGGTAGGCTGTATATAAACAGAAAGGGCTACCACTCTATCAAATGCCAAGTCATGTGTAATGCCAAGGGAGTCATCTTGAACTTGTGTGCTGGCAACCCTGGCAGTTACCACAACGTACATATGTGGCACACCTCCTGACTGTACCACATGTTTACTAGGGGGGGATATCCCACAGAGTCATTTACTGGGGGATGCAGGCTATGCACTGGAACCATGACTAATGACACTCAACAGAAACACACACACACTCATAAGAATGTCATAATGAGGCACATGCTCAAACCAGAAATATCATACAGAGTGTGTTTAGGCTGCTGAAGTCATGGTTCTTGTAGATACATCTGGGGGAGCCCTGCAGTACAATCCACGCACAGACACGTACAGACATATTCGCAGTATGTGCCATGCTACACAACATCATCGTGAGAAAACAGCTTTAGCAGGATCAGCAGGGATAAGGGGCTCACATCCCACCACCGATGGCATGGTCACCAGAGTCACAGGCAGATGAGGAGTCAGAGGGGGAACCAGCAGCTGTTGTGAATGTAGGCAGATGTAGACATGCTCAGTATGGCCTTGCATTGGCTAAGAGATAAAGCATAGCACACTCACCACCTAGGGGCGTAAAACCTTTCTACTACACAGATACATATAGTAACATTGATAGCAGGCACCTCACACAACCTGTGCCCCCCATGTATTGGCTGTGTACTGCTTGCATCTGACAGAGTCAGCCCTGAACTAAAACCATGTCAAATGCTGTGTTTACAAGGTTGGAGTTTATTGCGTAATAATTTGAATGAGTGGCATATCCTTGCATTTCATTAGTTGGTACTGTAAGCAAGTAAAAGGTGGGAGATGGTTACAAAAATGCATGTGAATGCAACAACCTGTGACTTACATGTGTCCATTATTAAGTAGTAGACTTCAGGCATCAAACATTCACACAGTCACACCTCGGAAAAGTACTGATGATCACTGCATTCCTTCAGTTTAGCACCGTACATTTGTACTGGAAAATCATTAAAGGGGAAAGTTAGAAAGTGATGATACACATTGCAGTTTCTAACTTCACAACCCTCACAAGATCATGCACAATAAAGTTGGGAAATTTTGATGTTATCAACTGTCTAACTTTTCAAGGCCAATATAAGTCAAAGGTAAAATTACCAGTTCAACACCACAAATGCAAGATATGCTAAGCACTAAACCAGCTATGCAACCTGAGCATCAGACACAAAGCTTATGTATCCCTGAATCCAAAAGATAGAAAACACGGATATGGCACAGTTATTATCACTTGCAAAGGGCATTGTGTGAGGGGCAAGAAGCCTAGGCTGACACAGAAGGTTGGTGAGTATGTGTGAGTAAGAAAGAGAAGCAGGCAGACATTTGGATAAAGCAACAAATGGCCAGTGAAACAAAATGAGTTTTAAGCAGCATGACTGAACCATGTAACTGTTGCATGTCTATCTGTAGGGGTCCACAGACGAAATTGGTGTGTGTCTGCATGAACATAGCCAAGTTCTGTGCTGGCTCTGCATCTTGGTATGTTGGACAGGTGGGGGAGCTATGCTAACTTGGTGCTGGCTAGCTGGGAACATAAAAACATTCTTTCGGATAATGAGTGGTCTGACAGAATAAAGATGTACACAATATTTTTGGATGACATTTTTATACTGTTTAAGGGTACTGTATCCGAAGCCCAGAGTTTTGTGCAACATCTTAACAGCAGCACCAGTTTTTTCATGTTCACCCACACATATCATGAGAATTCCATTACGTATTTAGACATTGAGTTAAAAAAGAACATAGAAGAACAGCGCTATGTAGCCAAGATCTACCGTAAACTCACATTTTTTAACACCATGCTTCACTACACAAGTTGCCATCCTATACATCAGAAAAGATCTGTACTTAAAGGACAACTTGTCCGTGCAGCAAGGATGGTCACTAATGAAATGACTTTCCTTGAAGAATGTGAGACACTTAAAGTTATGTTTCTAAAGAGAGATTACCCAGACACATTGGTCCTTGATTAAGTAAATGAAGTCGTAAACAAAAGGAGAGCAGGGTTTTATAAACCACTTCTTAGACCTACTATTAGGTCAGTCACCTCAGAAGAGGATGTGAATTTGGAAGTAACCACTAATACAAATCATGATTGTACACAAATAGTAGGTGTAGCCACTAGAAAGATTTCAAGTAGTTTTGTCACCTCATTTTGTTTGGAAGTTAAAGAAATTGAGGTTATATTTAAAAGAAACTGGAGCATCTTAATGATGGAACCAGACATGTTGGAGAAGTTGGGTAATTCACCATCTTTTATTTACAGGAAGAACAGGAACTTGAAACAGATCTTAGAAATGGAACCCCAGACCTGTAGTAGATCTGGTGGTACATTTAAATGTGAAAACTAACTACTGCAGATATATAGCAACAGGGACAGAATTCACAGCAGGTACCTTTAAGGTAAAAACTAAGGGTAGATTTAACTATAACTCTAAATCCGTTGTCTACCTGGCTAGTTGTGTAGCCTGTCCAGCATATTATGTTGGTAAGATGGACAGAAAACTAAGACAGAGGATTTATAAGCACACATACCATATTAGAAAAAAGTCACCTTCTAACGCATTGGCAAGGCATTGTTCTGAACACCCAACACACCACTTTTACTTTAGAGTGATTTGTCAGGTTACTGTTAATCTAAAAGGGGGGTCCTTATCATCTAACTTTGAAAAGACAGGAGTTGATTTGGCAACTGCGTCTCAACTCTTATAACCCCCAGGTTTGAATGAAGTCACTTCCATTGCCTGTATTTTGAAATTAGAGAGCCTAATGCGCTAGACAAGTCTTTTGTCTAACTAAGTCTTTTAATCAGCTCTATTTGTAGTTGAGTAAAAGAATGCAGGTTTTTCGCTTCATGTTTTAAATCTTTTAAAAATATGTCTCATCTTACATCTAAGCTTGCTTCACCCTTGTTGGTGATTTGTGAAAGTATTACAGTTGAGTCGATCAACACTGGTTAAAGTTGAAATTGCAGTCTCTTATTCTATTTTATTTTATTTTATTTTGAGTGCAGCTTTCTTTTAGACCACTTGGAGCGTTCTTGTAACTCATAACAATGTGTATATAAACATTTACATTTATATATATATTTTCCATATTTTTTTCATCATTTTTTAACACATATTATAAGAGTTACAGTCTGTTCACCTAAATGCAGTGATTTAGTGTGCCTTTATTTGTGCACAAAAGCAGCTATACATTTTTGTTCTTTACACATTTTTGTTCTTTACAGGTTTTCACAGTTGCTGTTTTTGTATTTGACTTGTTGCTGATGTCATGTGTCCAAGACTAATTACTTAATTACTTACTTATGCAATACCATTGGTTAATGTTTTTTGAAACCACCATGTGGTCTGTATTAAAGTGAGCACTTGTGCTACTGTTGTAGGTCTGAAGAAGTCTTCTAAATTAAGACAAAAAGCGCTTAACCATTTATTTTTGTATCATACTGTTTAGATGCAAAGTAATAAACCTGTTTTTACTTTTTTCCGCTTTGGAGAATTTGTGTCCTTGAGCCTAGGACTTGTAATTGGCATGTCCACGGTGATGGTCAGATGTCCTGCTGCTACCTGAATGTGACTGATATCTGCTGGATGAGATTCCTTCACGGGGATGTCAAAGACAACAACCCCATGGCCTATCATTCTGGGTGTGGACAGCACTCTCATTGATGGAGCAGTGGAAGTACTGCCACTATTGGAGCATAATCAGGCATGACCACATTGGCTAACAGCAGATGATGTGGCTGACCAACGCTCATGAGGATGTTGTTCCCCTCGCAGCAGACATTCCATCACAGACAATGCTCAATCCATGCACTTATATCTCCAAATTGGAAGCCATGCACTCTCCAGCCAAGACCGGAATAACTGGTCAAGCGAAGAAGGTCAACACCTGCACCACACCACATGGAACACATAGCCCTCCAGAACACCCACCATCACAGCCCTCACCTAAAAACACAAACCACACAGCCACCTTCACAGAGGCTCTCAATAGAAATCTACCCAAACAGCAGAGACCTCCAAGGCAGAAAAACACTCAACCACCGCAACACAGCACAAACCACAAGACACATAGCTCAACTACACAGTGTGCTCCTCGACCTAAGCCCCTAAGGCAAAACAGCTTGCCCAATACAATAATCATAGGTGACTCAGTAGTGAGGCACACTGATGTCCCACTAACTAGGTTGAATAAGGAGAAGGTAACAGTCGACTGTATATCAGGTGCCAGAATCTGACACATAACACACACACACTCAGGTCACTCCACAACAAGTAGAATTATGACTCTGTCATTGTCCATGTTGTTGTGAATGACCTGAGATGCACCTCCCTGGACTACATGAAAAGAGACATTGTGGAGCTCTCGGATTATGTGACCCAAGCAGGTATGACGCTAGCCCTGAGCAGCATCCTACCATCACCCAGAATGATACCACAGTACAAACAGAAAATTATTGACCTCAACAATTGGCTAAGTTTCTGGTGTCATTCTAAGGGGATCCAGTATCAGTATGGTTGGGATGACATGATTGACAGACCTCAATGCTTTGCCAGAGATGGCCTGCATCTGTCACCCCTGTGTTTCTGAGTACTGGCTAAGGCTCTTACCACCCCTATAGTGCCTTTTTTAGGTGGTGTTCCAAAGACCAAATTACCACTGTAACAGCTATAAATAAATGCAATCTGAGAGTCATGCTGCTCAATGCTAGAAGTCTAACTCTCAAGATGCACTCGCTCAAAGCACTCCTCAAAATGGAGAACATCAACATTTGTGCTGTAACAGAGACCTGGTTTAAAGCAACAGAAAACACGTCTGCACTACCAGGTTATAACTCATTCCACACCTTTTGGCCCGAGAACATGGACTGAAGCTCCAAAGGTAGTGGTGTCTCCATATTCATAAAGGATATGCACACCTCCAGACTAGTAGCTCAGCATAATGCATCTGGGATACTCCAGGTACAACTAACATTGGATACGATGGAGTTTCAGGTCATAGCTTGCTATAGATCCCTAACCATGTCCCAAGACTCTCACTTCACATGCCTAAGCACCCTAGAAACTATTAAGATCCAACCCAACACTCTCATACACAGTGACTTCAACTACCCCTCCCCTCAGCTGGGAAAACTACTCATGCACCAATGCACTGGCCCAACACTTCCTGGAATTCATCAATTCCAATGCCCTGGACCAGCTCATTATTACCCCCACTAGAGGAAGCAACATCCTTAACCTGGTTATTACTAACATGACAACTGTTGCTCTGCACCAATAATCAATTCCTCCCTGGTTAGATCCGACCACAAACTAATCACCATGGAAATCCACATCTCACCCACACACCCCACAAATGTATCCACCATGAAAAACTTTTCCAAAGCTGATTTTGACTCCTAAAACCAGAGGTGGCTAACTTCATGGCACCATGCCAATGGAAAATAGATGCATGACTGCCAAATCATACACCAATGCACTGTACGAACACGTACATAAATGCATGGAACTAGCCATACCCAACAGAACCAAGATGCTCTCCTCCAAAAAAAAGAAGCCAGTCTGGTGATCCCTGCCATTAATAAATTCTACAACAGAAGGAAGAAACTGGTTGCAGAAAAAGGTGAAGTCCCAAGACTGGAAAATTTCCCTTATTAGCCTTAACAAAAAGTTGAGATCCCACATCAAAACCTCCAAAGCTAGCAATGAAGGCAGAATTGTGGCAGACACTAAAAACAACCATAAAGCCTTCTATAGTTATATCAAGAATCTCCATGGCAATACCCAGATTTGTTCTGAGTTACTGCACAATGGTACCTCCTATACTGAGCCAACAGATATTGCCAACATACTGGCTGACAGATTCAGTGCCAACTTTACCACTCTCTCCAGCCAAAAGTTGATAGCAATCTCTCATTTGAAAACAATGTGGCCAAAGTAGTTAGAAAAACATTTTATATAACCC
The DNA here is from genome assembly GCF_019279795.1 of Protopterus annectens. Taxonomy (NCBI): domain Eukaryota; kingdom Metazoa; phylum Chordata; order Ceratodontiformes; family Protopteridae; genus Protopterus; species Protopterus annectens. Next base: position 1,952,569,550 of record NC_056739.1, read on the forward strand.
ACCTAATCATGAAGGGATTCACATCTAGATCAGGGGAGGTCATCGTGCCTCTTTACTCATCCCTCATCAGGCCCATAATTGAGTACAATGCCCCTTTTGGGATGTACCTTACCTGACACCTGCAGCAACTGGAAAGACCCCAAAAGTACCTCACCAAGAGGATCAAAGGGCTCAAACAGATGCCATATGCTGCCCGATTAAAGAAACTCCAGCTCTACTCAGTGGCATACCGCCTGCTCAGAGGCGATCTGTGCCTGACGTATAAAGCCATGTCCAACCTGGAATTAATGGACATGCTGCACCTCAGAAAATCCAAATCCCATCGAGCTACGTGCTCGAGAGACTTGAACCTCAGCACTGAAATAAATAGGACATGCTGGAGGGACAGATTCATAACCCAGAGGCTCCCTTCACTCTGGAATAAAATCTCAGTCCAGGTTAGGCAGAGTCCCTTATTGACTCTCTTCAAGAGGAATCTTGATGAGTGGATGGAGGATCGTAGGTTTACCTCGGGTATCACTTCTGTGTCACTGTTAGACAGAGGCACAGTATACTAACCTCGAAAAAGGGCATAGCAAAATTAATTTAAAATGGGTGGTGAAAGCCAAACACACTCTGGCTAGACTTATAAATGCCCTAGGGCAGATAGCCTAGTATGAACCTATGAACCTATGAATCTCAATACTGGAAGAATGCCAGGCACCCAGAATTACTACATCACAGATTAAAACTGCATTGTCTAAAGCCAAGAATACAGCTTCCATGGGACCCGACAATATCTCTGGCTGTGTTCTACATGAATTACAAAGTGAACTGGCACTGCATCTGTGTGCTCTGTTCACTTACAGCCTCACCTCAGGCTTTGTCCCTACCGAATGGAGCTCTGTTACAGTCATCCCTCTCCATAAAGGAGGAGAAACTACAGACCCTGGAAATTATCTCTCCATTAGCCTGACGAGTCTGATATGTAAGGCTATGGAGTGCATCATCATGGACCTAATTAACAAAGATATAGGGAATCTCCAAACTCTAGATCCCACGCAATTTGGTTTTGTGAAAGGCAGATCATGCCTGCTCAACCTGGTTGACTTCTCTGAGTCAGTCACCAGAGTGGTGAATGAAGGTAAGGCAGTTCATACAGCCTACCTCAATCTGGCCAAGGCCTTTGATACCATTCCTCACTCAAGAATTATTGATAAACTCAGCAAACTAGGCATCAACCTCTATATCGTTAGGTGGATTGCAAATTGGCTCACAGATAGAACCCACAGTGTGAAATTAGCAGACCAAAAGTCAGACTACCAACCAGCCACGAGTGGAGTCCCACAGGGATTGGTCCTTGGTCCTCTCCTGTTTGGCATCTACTTCTTAGAAGTCCAGGCCAACACAGAGGGGCTCTGGCTGACCAAATTCACAGATGACTGCAAGCTGGGAACCATTATTAACTCCCCAAGTGATGCAGTCATCCTATAGAAAGGCCTCACTGAGACCAATGCCTCGTGTCAAAACGATGGCCTTAAGCTTAATGCCAAAAAATGTGTCATCATCCCCTTTGGAAAAAACTCAGTTCCTACTAATTACCACATCAATGGGAGCCCACTGAACACTGAAGGCATTATATGAGCTCTGTGGACACAGGTTGACAACAACGTCTCCTTTGAGCACCACATTGCCACTGTGGTCAGAAAGTCCTTCTATGTGGCACATCTCATTAACAAGGGCTTTGCATCCAGGAAGAAAGAGGTCATCATTTCTCTCTACTCTTCCCTCATTAGACCAATCATAGAGTATAATGCCCCATTTGGCATGTACCTCACTGGACACCTGCAACAGCTGGAGAGGCCACAAAAGTACCTCTCAAAGAGGATCCTAGGCCTTAAACACATGTCCTACATGGACAGACTCAAAATAACTCCAGATATTCTCTGTCTCATATCATCTACTAAGAGGTGATCTCTGCTTGACTTACAAAGCCATGTCTGACCCAGCTCTGTTAGAAATGCTACATCTAAAGAAATCCCAATCCCTCCACACCACATGCTCCAGAGACCTCCACCTCATTACCACAATCAACAGAACATGCTGGAGGGGCAGATTCATAACCCAGAGACTGTGTGTGCTCTGGAATAGACTTTTCACATATGTCAAGCAGAACACCTCACTAACCATCTTCAAGAGAAATCTAGATGAGTGGATGGGAAATAGAAAGTTCACCCCAGGGATCACTTCAGTGACTCTACTTGATAGAGGCACTGGGAACTAATGATGGGCAGCACAATGCCAGGGCACTTTTATGGCCTAAGCTTGTAAAGATCCCAGGGCCATTAGCCTAATACACACCTATGAACCAATGGCTGACACCCCTCATTCCAATGTGTCATTCATCCGATCCATTGAATTGGCAACATGGTGGAGGCAGTCATGCATGTCAGTCTGTGCCACATCTACAACCCTGAGAATTTGCCTGGAGCAACTATGGGAACATTCCTGTGCCTCCATGATGGCACTAAACATATATTGACTGGCTTGGGAAGAGACCCCTGGATCAGGTGGAAGGGGGACAGTAGGGCTCATCTAAGCACCCCTGTCAACCCTCTTGTGTGGCATCTCAACCACATTTTGGATATACCCAGACTCATCAGGCACTGAAGCTGCAGTAGCTACACTTCCCTGATCAATGGCCTCTGCCTTCACCTGTCCAATATCTGTGGGATCACTGGAATGGGTAGGCATACTCCTACTGGCTTAGTGCGATGGAATTGCAGGGGATGGTTGCATGTCAACCTCAGTGTCAGATTCACCCTATGCACCCACTGACCATGCCTCAATTTGGCCACCATAATCATCAGTCAGCTGATATACTGACATCAGGTGGCACAGGGCCCAAATATCAATGGCCATGATCACCTGTGATAACAAGCAACAAACACAGGAAAAAATTAATACCTACACTAATCCAGTCCAATATAGGCTAACAAACTAACAGTGGTGCCTCTATTACATATTGTACAGCAACACACACAACAGGCCTAACACAACAGCACACACTAAAATATTTATTTAAATTGCTCAGCAGTACTAACATAAAAGTGTTTGGCTTACCATCTGAACGTGAGATTCTCTGCTGCAATCCAGATAGTCCTGGAAGAAGTTAAGCAAAATGCAAGGGCAACATCATCACAATTAATGGTAACACAGGGGGTAGTACCTTTGGCCATTTATATGTCCATTGACTGTACTTTCAACAAGAACATGGCTGACAACTCCAACCTAAGCTAATAACTATAGCAATCTTCAATCCCCCCAAAAAAGATTTCATGTGACACAGAAGTAATGTATTGATTTCGATTTTTTTACTATACAGCAATATTCAACTGTTAAGATACCAATGCCTATCTGGAAGCTCCTTCTGGGATGTGCTGGCTGGCTGTGAAGCTGTTGCAATGAAATCCAGGCCATGATGTACTGCACTTTCCTGTGAGTTCTCTGGATCACTAATACAGGCCAAGAACTCTTTATTTTGTGTAAGTGATGGCTCCATAGCAGGCCCTCCCACAGTAACCATCTGGTCACAGACTACTGCAGCTGCTGTCCTCTGTGCAGATGTAATCATGTCAGTGGCCCTGTGGAGCACCTGCTAATATGTCCTGCCATGGACACCCACGACATTCACATTATCCACAACAAGGCATTAAATTTGCATTCTGCATGCCATATCTCTCCCCACCCCCTTTCAGGAAGGCACAGTGTTGCCTAAAGGCATCCACTAAGATCTGATTCTCAACATCAGTGAAGAAGGGTATCTGAGGAGGGACTATATTATATATTCCAAGTTTCAAAACTTCGAACCTCATATGTTTGACAACATATGAGTGAAGTTTGAAACATCGAATATATAATAAAAAAATTAAAAAAAAAAACTTACCTCAATGCTCTGAGCAGGGGGGAAAGCCCCCCTCTGCACCCCCCCATGTGAGGGGGCTGCACACTCCAAACACCCCCTACTTAAATATACCAACTCTGAGATCGCACTTCAGTGCAGAAGAGGAAAATGTTCCCATTCTGCACCGTACAGAGCCATTGCTTTTCACTTTCAAACTTTTTAAAGTTCGATCATATGGTGTCAACCATATGACATTTAAACTTTAAAACATTCGAATAATTAATAGGGACTCTCTGAGGATTGATATACCTGGGTACCATACTCCTATGTGTCCTAAAAGACAACAGAATGATAATACACATAAGTACCATATAACTACAAAATAACTGTTCACAGATAAAACAGAAAATGTAGTCACCCAGTATTGCCCACTGGAGAAACATAAAATAGTCTAGAGATGTGACATATGAACAACAGGCAGAATGCAAGAAAAAGGGAGTAACAAAGTGCCAGAACAATAACTCAGCCTTGCTGCTCCCCCAAAAAGAAGAGGCACTTGACAAGTTTTGCTAACAAACCATTTTTGAAATGCTAAAAGTGCTATCAAAGGAACTGTCTCTGAAACATTTGTCCATATTTATCACAGAGCATTCCATTTTCAAGAACTGACAATCATGTATACCTATAACATGGCTTGACAAACATGCCCATAGCATCAGTACACTTCTAATGCATACAGATAAAAGCATGAAAGCCTTTGCTCAGATTTTTCTTAAACACATTCTAGCATATGCAGTATGTAGCTGACAAAATGCAAGCATACCTTCTGAAGCTCAGCAATCCTCTGCACAGATAATATCCTAAAGAAATAGCATCTGTTCAGTCCTCTTCACATAAACAAGTCTTATCAACATCAATTTGCCTAAGCTACATGGTTGTCTTTTATATGGTATAGATTCAGGGTTGGTAGCATGGTAAAGGTGCAAATGAGGTGTGAACTGATAAATATTGCCAAATCCCAAATATGTGGATCCATGTAGAAGATGTAAACATAGTGCAGGCACTACCTCAGTGTTTGCTTTTAATGGATTGCAACTGTGAATGATTACTGATTGGGAGAAGGAAAGCACAGGAATGCAGGCTGCCTTGTATCTAGTGAGTGTGTCAGATTAGATCTACAGAGTGTTAGATGTAAGATTGGAAAGGTAAGTAAGCAGCAAACAATTCACAGGTTGTGTACCTTAACATCCAACCTGCCCTTCATTTGTTGGCAACTGCATATATTATTATTTCCAGTTAATATCCTCACACATTTTAAGGCCAATGATATAGACTGGCTTACAGACTGCATGTCTCGCATTACTGGTCATATAACTGAAGCATGACCCACAAACACAGAGAGGTAAGACAGAGCTGTATATTTGCAAGCAATAATCATAACAGGTTGTGTGATCACTGTGTACTACGTCCAAAAATAACTGTAATAATAACAGATATATGGTTTCATGTTACTGTTGATAATGTTGCAGTTGGTTGTGTGCAGAATGATTTCAGTTCCTTGCTGCAAACCTGTTTGTGTGGTAAAGAGGGAGAAGGAATGAATCCTGTGTTCTGAATGTTCACTGGAGTGAGAGCTCATATCCAGATCTAAGTAGACATATTTAATGTGAACCATCATTTTCTATTGTGTATGTCATGGACTGAGTTTTTCTCATGTCAACTACTTGTCCCTTTTTTTCCTTTTCTATCTTGCTTTTTTATGTTTATTTTGGGGGGCAGTGTTTGCATGATGTGGTGCTTAGTGCAATCATGGGAATGGAGGAAATAAATGGTAGGTTTTGCTGTGCTTATCTAATTTGCTCAAAGCATGACAGTGTACAAACTGGATAACTGGACCACCTAGGAAGCAGACAGGACTGAGACAGCCAAAAATAGAAACAAGATAATTAATTTTGTTGGGCACCACACAAAAACATGCTAAGTGGCATTGCACAGTATTGCTTGACAGTTACTCAGCAGTTGCAACCATCAAACACCTGCAGACAGGACTCAGACAGCAAAAATAGAAACTAGATACATTCAATTAATTCCTTTGGGCACTGTGCAAACTCAGTAAGTGCTGTTGTGCAGCAGTTAACACAGAGACCTTAAGAATGATTAGCAAATTAAGGAATGCCATGTAACTAGTCCTGTGGCAGCAGGTTTAAATGTAGGGCAGGAGTACAGATGATAGTGGGTTGTAGTACAGGGTGTGCAACCTTGTTTACTGTTGTAATATTGCAGTTTATAACAATGAGCTGAAACATGAACAAGTGTTATTTCAACTGTCTTGTGGCAAGTGTAATTGTAGGATTGCCAAACACATGGTCCTGGGTTGCAATATAGGATGTTCCATATACTTTTAGTGTTGTTCCACTTCCCATTATATTCTGTCTCAGTTTTATATCACTTTAGATAGTGGAGCTGATATTAATTAAACGTAAGAGGGATGACACACTATTATTGTGTTTTTTTTTTTCATTTATTCATTTTTATGTAATATCAGCTCTATTATCATATGTATGACCGATGATATATTGTATACTATATGGTATAATTCTGCTATCTGGACTTACATGGCTTTCACATTTGCCTAAGACACATACACAACTGTCTCTATATCCAATAACCTTATCAGATCACACACATAGATGAGTAACAGCTCATGCTGTCACCTGCATTTATGTATGATGCCTGAGTTTGTCTGAGTAGCACTTCTTCTGTGGCAAAGATGGAAAATCAATGCTGTGGAAGTAAATGTTTTGGCCATTGTGCCTAGGTTTGAATCCCACAGTGTAAAAATCAATTTTCTCATTCCTGTCTGCTTGATATTGCTGCTCTCCATGCACCATTGTGCAAACATGTAGCTCGGTTGTACGCAGTCCAATATGATGACTGGACTTGGCAGAAAAGCATCAGTCTCCATTGGTCTAGATCCATTGGTAGACATTGCAAGTGTTAGTGGGGAAGGTGCCAGGTTTGGGACACAGAGGTGGGGTGTCCAGGAGTCCAGGATATTAATTGAACTCCTAGTAAAGCAGCCCAGCCACAGGCTTCTGCAGGGGAACTATTCCAGCTCCCAATACAAGTCTGAAGTGTGGGATAGTTTAGCCCAGGATTTGTCCAGTGCCACTGGTATACCATACACTGGAGAGCAATTCCAACATCATTTTAATGACATACAGAGGAGGAAGAGGGATACTCTTGACTGATGGATTGAAGAATTTAGAACTGAGGATATCCCATATCTGTGTAAGTATCAACTCAAGAGATTATTTGTAAGACTAAGCTGAATATAAGCAAGACTGATATGCATAATGGTCTACTTTTCTGTTCTGTTTTTTTCCCAGCAGCCACTGATTGGGAGTGCAATGCCTGAGCCCATGGGGCTATATTGCTGAGACTGAGGAAAGCAAGTGGTATGTATGCAGCAGAAAGTAGTGTTATTGTAGCATTAAATGTTAACAATAGCATTTTTTGATATTTTATAGAGTTGTATCAAACTGAGTATGCATATCTCAACTGTAAAAGTAAGTATGCATGCATTAGTCTGTAGCACAAACCAATTGTAAGAGCCCAATATTAGACTTTAGTCAGAGGTTATGAGTTCAAATACCACTTTTCACAACTATATAATATTGTTATTTCTTCAATAATATTTACATTAAATTAAAACCTCTATACCTGTGGCACAAATGCCCTACTGTAAACTGTTATCTGTATAACTGTTACAAGCATATGTGCAATATATGGACAGTTCAAGGATTATTTGCTACAATCTGTAGTATACTGTGCATCTGTTAGGAGGTGGTAGATTTAAATGTAAAAGTCAAGATAATAGAGTTGTATAATTGTATTAATGCATTGCATGTCACATATGAAGGTACTAATCTTACATCTTTTTTCTCTCACCCCCAACCCTTATCTCTCTTTTTTATTTTCTTTATTTTATTGTATTTTTTTGTTATTTTATATATTTTTTTATTTTAGTTGTATTTTATTATATTTAATTTAATTATTTTATATTTTTTGCATTGCATTTTATTTTATAAATAATTGTTTTTGTATGGTAATTTTATTTTATTTATTTTTTTCTTTTCTTTTTTTTACTTTTATTATGTATCATCAAAATGTATCCATGTCATCCATGTGTACCACATCACTAAATGCTCCACAGCACAGCAAGGTAGGCCAACCCCATTGGATCAGCCTGCCCATGCTTCACTGGCTGCAGCACTGATTGCCAGCATTTCTGGAAGCCAACCTGGTAGCACTGACTCTGCTGCCCCTGCAGTACCTGAACCCTCAGGTAGTCCTGTCCGGGAGGCTGATCCAGAGTTACCTTCTGGGAGCAGTGGCAGAGGTGGTGATTTCTTCATCTGCAGCAAGTTGCCAGGGATTGTGCATAGGGTGGTGCACTGCACCACTGGTGCATGCCTTCACTGGCTGGAGAGGCTGCTCTCTCTCATTTTGCATAGTACTAGGAGGAGGAGGAGATGTTAAACACTCCAGAAACCAGCAGAGTAACGTGACAGTGATAACAGTGCAGTGGGTGAGGACTCAATTCTCACTATCTCCCAGCTTCATGACTATAGGCTGAGGATGTCCCCACCTTACTCCAATCATGGTGTCCCCCAACCTTTTGTGTCTATAACTATCCTTGTCTTTTGTCTTGTTTGCCTTGTCTGTATGCAATTGCTTCCTTACCTACCCAACTTACCTAACCTAGAAAAACCTACATCCCTTCCCTAAACTTCTTCTCTCTCTGACATAAAAATTAAATGGGCACCTGTTCCAGAAAAAAATCATCCCATTCATAGCTCTCCATTTCATACTTGACACACTTGATTTGGTCCATTTGGCTATACAACATAATTGTGTTGTGGTCACCCCTCTCTCTGAAGATGACAGTTCAAATTCAGTTAATATTTTGCACATATGCTCAGTTTACACTGACAAAGAAATGGATAGCTATGATCCTTTCCTACAATCCTGTCCTGCTTTCCCTTTGTTCTTCCCCCTGCTTAGTCCCATTTTCACCACATTCCTATCTACGCCATTTCACCACTTTAAGCTTGTCAAAAATCGAATCACACACAACACACATAAGTTGCTGGAAAAGCAATGGACCCCTTCATTTCCTGGGCTCCATGTTTGCATGGAGGTGCACATTGCACATCAGTGCCCAGCAATGGTGAGCAGTGGCAAACTTCTGCAGTCACCTCTGTGCAATGCCACTTAACACTGCTGTGCTATGCCAACACACAGCAACACATTTCCTATAAATAATTCATGTCATTGCATTATCACTCTTTAATTTAAAGTACATAAAAGTATTAGATACACCTGGATTCAAACTCCGTACCATCTGGCCCAAAAAAGGAATGTGTCATTGCAGTAGCATGTGCAGCTACATATTCAGTTAAGCAACAGGTGTGTTTCATAGACTCAATACTGACTCTCAGACTTTAGCAATGCAGCTTACTTTTGCCCACTGCTTAGCTACAGGCAAACATGTGTATCTCACATGGGTATACACTTTTCCAACCATCACACAAACCTGCTGCTCACCTTGCTATGGAAATGTGCATATTCATCTGTATTACTGTTGTTTATTGCCCAGTTCCTGTCTATGACATAAAATTACATGTGGAAACAATACAAACTGAGGGCCCTATCTAACAATGTGTCATATATTTACAATACATCCATGTGTTGCTACCCTCTAAGCACTGCAACCCTAGTGTCTCAGTATATTTTCCAAACATATATCACCTGCACTGCAAAATGTAATATCAAATGTTGTGTGATATGCAATTCACATAAATCTGGTAACATGCAGGCCTGCAACTATTGACCCATATGCCTAAAAAAACCTTATATTCAAGGCTAGGGAAGGTATAAGCATGGACCTTATCCACAGGGACATAGCTGACCTTCAACACACTTGACCTGACCCATTTCTTTTTGTCAAGTGTAGATCTTGCTTATTGAACCTTGAGGACATCTTTGATACTGACCCCAAAGACCTGGAGGAGGGATAACAGGACATACTGTTTATGTGGACTTATCCAAGGCCTATGACTCTATTCTTCCATGTGGAAATTAAGCCATATGGAAAGACAAATGGCTCACCAAGAGAACACACACTCTCAAAGTCGTGGACTGCATCTCCAACACTAGCCACTTAACATTAGAATACTTCAGTGATCTCTGCTGGTCCCTCAACTGTTTGCAAACTACTTCCCTGAAGCACAGGCAATGGCAGATGGTCTTTGGTTTACCAAGATTGCAGATGACTGTTAACTGGACCAACTCATATAGAGTTCCCTAATGATGGTAACATATGACAGAAGGGGCTGACACACACAAATAATTGGTTTGAAACGCATGGACTGAACCTTAAAACATATAATGCCTCATTGTCCTCTTTGGTAATGAGTATTGTGCTAATTATGATATATATAGCACCCCTTTATACTCAATCACAGTGCTGTGAGACTTGGGAATACATGTTGATAACAATCTACACTTTCGCCACTGTGTCCATAGTGGTGACACACATATTCTGCATTGTGCACCTCATACATATGGACATCACATCCAAGACCAGGGTGGGCATAACTCTGCTGTACTGTACCTTTATCAGACCACTAATTAAGTACAATGCTCCTTTCTGTCTGCACCTCACCAAATACCTGCAGCAATCAAAGACAACATAGGTGTTTGCCTGGGAGAATCCAGGGCCTCCAAACATGATATACATGGAAAGACTGAAAGACCTGTCACTGTAGTCAGTATCATACAGGCTGCTGAGAGGTAACCTATGCCTGACCTACACAGCAGTTTCAGAACATGCCCTACTGGAAATGCTGGACATCTTCAAATCAAATGGGACAAGAATAAATTGCCCCAGGGTTCTCAACCTAGCCTGTGACATAAACAGAACATACTTGGGAGACAGATATATCTCCCAGCAATTCACACTCCTCAGTAATAGGCTCCCACTGCATGTGAAGCAGTGCTCCTCAATTTCTCTATTCAAGCACAACCTTGACTACTGGTTGGGTGATTGTAAAGTCACCTCTGAAGTGGAACCTATGTCCCTCATGGACAGGGCAATTTGGTGCAGCTCTCAAAATCACTCTGCTAACAATGACCATCTAACTATGCTCAGTAAAGGTACTTGTGTTCTTACACAACCAGTCTTCTAAACACCCTAGAGCCATTAGGTTAGTAACCTCTTATGAACTTATGAACCTGTGAAGATAAGAACTTATACAGGCCTTCTAACATCTTGTCATCCACATGGACTGCTGTTGACATCTACTATAAGTTGACCTTCACTCTTGTCAAAGTCAGACTTGTATAAAGTACTGTGTTCTATAGTCTGTGTACCTAGATAGGCAGGAGTTTTGTTCTAACTACAGTCAACTGTGTGTGTATTTGGACAGAAGAGTATAAGTGTGTATCCCACAGTGACTTCTCCAATACCATGAATTGACAGTATTTTGATTCTTGCAGATGACTACACATCCATTTCATGCAGCCCACCCAGCATCTTATCTTTCACATGACCTGCTGATGTCATCTACTATACGTTCACCTGCAGTCTTGTAAAAGTCAGACTTGTGCCATGGCACTTGCGTAAAGTACTGAGTTCTATAGTCTGTGCACTTAGATAGGTAGGGGTTCCATTCTCACTGCAGTTAAGTGTGTGTGTGTGAGCTCTTGCTTGACATTACAGAGAGCATTTTACACCAGCATGTGGGACTCTGTCATATTGTACTCAACAGACACTCACTGATGTCATCAGCTATAAAGTATAGTTTGAGACACTCCAAGTCAGACTTGTGCCATAGCACTTGCATAAAGTACTGAGTTCTGTGTTCTTAGATAGCTAGGGGTTCTAGTCTCACTCCAGTCAACTGGGTGGGTAGGGGTGTGCGTTTGTGTGTGTGTGTGTGTGTATGAGCTTTTGCTTGACATTATAAGGAGCATTTTATACCAGCATTTGGGACACTGTTATACTCTTCTCAACACACACTTGCTGATGTCATCAGCTATATCAGATTTTTGGATATGCAGTGCTCCTCCCAGGGCAGATACCAATTCTGGCCTGAAGGCCAGGCAGAAGTCACCTCATCCTATACAAGACAGATTACAGTGACATAGCTTTTAATCTATCTACATACATCATGGCATAGTTTGTAGGCCCTGTGTTATCTTGCTGAGAAAGCCCTGTGGTCTGTCTAGCTGCTGCATGTGTCTAATGAGGCACATGCAAAAGACAGCATTATACTCTGTTGGTGCTCTGATGAGGTTTGACTACAGTGCTGTCATCCAATCTTAAGATCTGAATATGCTGGCATGACTTATGATGTGTACAACACTTTCAATACCAAAGTAGACACTTGGTGGTGGACCTTCAGATTGCTATCTACATGTGTTCCCAGTGATTGCTTCACTGGGTTTCAGCACAGCAAGAATGTTGTCAATGCTGTGATTAACACAACATTTCACTTTCCAGATGGACAGCATAAAAAAGACAGATTTCTGCATTTATTTGTAGATTGTGTGCCTTTGTCACCATTCATTTACCTGTGTTAGCTCCTCCTGTATTATGTTATCATCATCAATTGACTCAATGATTGCACCCAATATGCAAGAATCAGCAAACTTGGTAAGCCAAAGGTCATATACTTTAGCCTGAACTGTTGAGAAATAGAGTCCAAACAGTGAGGGGCCAAGCACAGATAACAGGGGTTTACCAGTGATGACAGCTCTACTGGTACAGGTTGATTCACCACCTTTCACAGTATGTGTTCTGTCAGTAAGCCAATTGATTACCCATCTACAGATGTAAGGGTTAATCTCCAGCTGGCAGGGTTTCTCAATGATATCTGCATTGGTAATTGTGTCAAAATCCTAGGCTAAGATCACAATAGGCAATATGCACTGTCTTACTTTCATCCAGGCCTATCACATAGAATCAATGGGCTGTGACAACATCAGAGATCACCTATGGCATGACTCAGCACATATACCTTCCTGATATGATTGAATATACTTCAATGCACCCTCCACATGGACTATGTTTCCATACTAGGGTGTACATCGACATGCATCCATCTGAGTTGGGGGGATAGCACCTGATGCATGCATGTATAGAGGCATCCTAACTCTCCTTGACTGTGAGAAAGACCAACATGTCATCATGGACCTCTTCTACATGTTGCTGTTGTCTGAAGAAGTTTACACATTGTCAGTAAACGAAAGCACTAACATACTTTTTGGTGTTTCAGCGTCATGCTTTTCTTTTTTATTTTACATGTTGTTGTGTCTTTCGGCTTTTCCCGGTTAGGGGTCGCCACAGCGGAACTCCGGTCCGCTAAAGATTGGCAGTAGATTTTTACGTGCCAAATTGCCAGCTCTGATGCACAACCTTCAATGAAGGTACGCCCATTCATGCATGTCTCCACACAGAAGACACTTTAGCTGAGAATTGAACAGGACAACGTCTTTCTGGGAGACAACAACGCTACCGCAGCACCACCTCCGCAGTAGGACCTCTTCTACATGTACATTAGTAATATTCCAGCTGTGTGCAACAGACCTGTGTGAGTTGTTAATGCTATATCTTGTCTGTTACATTTCATAGATGTCCTCAAAGAGGTCATTGATGGCATGTATGATGACAAAAGTATCATCTTGTGAAACTTGACCAGGTCAAGGCATTTGACAGAAATCCATACTGAGGTATTCAATCAACAGTGTCATGCATGGCCATAAACAACTACATCATACCAATTACTGTGTACAATTCCCCCTTCTTCATGTACTTTCCTACACATCTTCCAGTAATGTGTAACTGAAGTGTACCACCATTGTCACAGTGAGCTGTCGCACACCTTATTAGCCATACCAAGGTATTCTTTCTGTGGAATTTACATGACTGTCTGATAGTGCAGAACACCAATCAAGTTGTTACACCAGATGCATGTGTGCTACCTGTTCTGCTTATGCACACATTACATACATAGGTCTTTGACAATATTAATGACATCTATGTCATTCATGACAGTGTGGATTGTGCCAGATATATATGCCATGTACACAAGTCAGCTAGCCTGTACTGCCCATACTGTTGCATACGGAATAGCAGTGCCCCTCCTAAGACCTCCATTAGATGTTACAGTGCCAGGACAGTGTGCGTGATTACCCTCTTAAAGTGTGGATGTATCATAATAGTTGTTCAAGAGTCTGTGTGTGTGTGTGTGCGTGTGTGTGTGTGTGTGTGTGTGTGTGTGTGTGTGTGTGTATGTGTGTGTGTGTGTGTGTGTGTGTGTGTGTGCATGTGAGTGTGTGTGCAGACTCATCTCTTATCACTCTAAATCGCATATGTTATCTCAGAGGCCTGGGATTACTGGACGTATTATTCTGATATTGTCTATGATTGTGGTTGGTTCTTGTAATGTTTTTCATGAGCCTTTACCTGTGCCCACCTTGCTGGAGACCTTTGCTGAGACTACAGTCATATTCAGGCATATCAGTTTGCATAGCTTCACAATATGCACTCTACCCCAATTGTATGTCAGATCCCTAATAGATGTCCTCTGCATTAATCATTTAAGAATGCTTATTTCACCCAGACATCCTCCCTATTGTTATGTCGCCTTATGTGACAGTCACATAAAACATATTTTTTTATTGTACAGTTCCTACTGTACCATATAGATGTGTGATTGGTCTTGCTGCTACAACCATCTTCCATTGTCATGCCCTCCTCTGCTGTACATTAGGATATTTCACCTGTCCTCTTTCCCTGTGTTCATTCCTACAATTCATCTTTGTGTCCCTAGTCAATACACACACTTCCTCTGAGTGTTCATTTCACATGGCAGTCCATGTCCAGTTACAGATCATTTACACAGCTTCAATACAGAATGCCAGGAATGGGATATCACAATACTCAGTACTGTAGAGACACTGTCCTATGCTGTGCTTAAACAATATACTTCACATTCACACCTCTCAATTGTCCAGATATTCCCAGGATGTCCAGATGCGTTCTGTGGCTTTCTGCCATATCACTGGGATGATCTCAGGACTGATGTGAGTCAATATTACAAACATTTGAGTTCATACCTTTCAACTGTCCTGATTTGTGCAGAATGTCCAGTTTTTGTCTCATATTTTTGATATTTTCTTCATGGCATTTTGGTTTTCTGGCAATTCACTGGCATGTCATTGTGAATTAAAATCAAAAACTGATGATAGACATTTGAGTTTCAAACTTCATGCTCTTCAGAAAATCCATGCTACTGTACAACCTGTTATTCTATCACCTTTCTAAGTTTGGAAGAGCAATGTTAGAATCTGTCCCTATTTTGTGCCCTTTGTCCCCCCATTATTTATGGCTTTATTCAGATTTCTTGCTCTAAGAGGTTGAGAGATATTTTTGAGTTTTATTCTACCAAACTTCTATGTGCTATATATGTGAAATATGTCCCTATTTCTGGTTAAGTATCCCCACATTATGTTGGTCTTTGTGCAGATGTGTTGCAGTAACAGATCGAACAGCTATCTGTGAAGCCCTGGGGATCATTATGGCATTCTGCACAAATCTGTGAACTGTAGGTGCTCTGCTTTAAACAAAATTGCTATCTGTGTTTGCTTACGTAGCTTCTCAGCCTGCAGCATTGTTGCCAGCCACAAAACCTTACTTAGACATGGTGCAGGGTATTAATATGCATTGGGTAGTGGTGCTCGCTGCTGCTCGCCATGCACTACCGTGCACAAATGTAAACTCCATGTAGGCTTTGCATGGAGCCTTCATGGTGTTTATTGAATCCTGGAGCCAGTCGTTTTAAGATATACACTGGTCAAAATTTAAAGTGTAAATTTATCTTTAACCATGCAGAAAATTATTGAGAGATCATAGATTATGTACAGACCCCCATAATACATATAAAATAAATAACACATTTCTGAGATACCATTAGTAAGGGATTATTTGCATTTGTCTTCCAGAAATATATACAGATTAATCAGTTCTTACAATTTTATATAATTTCACAGATTTAAAAAACTATTGACATATTTTGCTGAGTCTATACTTCAATTACATATTTGTACCATCCCTTAAATTTATTCTGGAATTCATCTTACAGTAGGCTAGTACATTCAGACTTTGAGCTTCTTCCCTCAGCAGACTCTATCTGTGAAAGTTATATTTTTATCCACTTGCTCTATTTACTCATATAAAATTTACAAAACAGCACATTACATCAGTGACACAAAACTTCATAATTTAACTTTATATCAGTAGTATACTACACAAATAGTTTATTGTCTTAAATGTTCTTTCCTAAAGTTTTGCTGTGGACAAACATCAAGAAATAGCAGTTTGGGTACTGCTGACATCAGTCCAGGACATTTTCATTGCAGCCTTCATTCTTTTAATATTTTACAAAGAAAAAAATGTCAATTGTCAGGAATATTTCATCCTTCTTTTTTTACTTCATGTACAAGAGGTGGATTAATATCGTTTCTATATTTGGACCATTATTGTACAGAAGCTGGATTAATATTATTTGTATATTTGGAGCATTGCTGTACAGGACGTGGATAAGCATTGTATATTTGGACCATTGTTATATAAGAGGCCGATTAACATTGTTTCTATATTTGCAGCATTGTTGTACAAGAGGTGAATTAACATTGTTTTGATATTTGGAGCATCAAAAACAAGGCCTGCTCTGTTCTACAAAATGAACTTTACGTTTCTCTCAGCAAATAGTTAACTTCAATAATATTTCAACCAATCATATATTGCTTATTTGGTCAGTCACTACAATCATGTTTGAGTTTTTTTTTTTTCTTTTTAAGTTCTTAGGGCATAAGCACTTAAATTAACTTGAAGTTGAGCTTAAGTTTCCTGTAGAACACTTAGGTTTGTTTGTGTTAGCTTATATACATAAAGAAGTGTAACACATTGCTTCATTCAGAATAATGCTTTTGTAGGACTGGCCACATCAAACCGTATCTGTATGCAGATCAGCAAAATCAAAGCAATCCGGGATGCAAATGCATACATCTTTCAAATAATGTGCCTCCAAAAACATCACTAATAATACTAATAATGAAGAGATGTGTCATGTTGCATGAACCTGAAAAAAATGCCACAATTTTCTTCTTCACTACTCCAATCTTATTTTTTTGTTCAACAGTACTGTGTTATAAATGATTCCCTCCTACCCATTTCAAAATATTGCATGTTGTTTCCGGGTGAAAATACAATACAGAGCAAACTGTTTCAGCTCCACCCAGTAAATGAGTTTTACTCTGCATTGTTTTAATTGTGATATATACAGGGCAGTATCTGTAGATTGTATCAGTTATTTCACATACAACACAGTTCCCTCATCTGTGTTAACTCTGCTGTACAGAGTAGCATCTGTAGGCTGCATTAGTTCTATTGCACATAATACAACTTACTGTACAACAGTGCAATGCTGATTGATGTTTTCCAGCAATCAATTTAAAACATCTGTTTTTCTCCTCTATGATCTTAAAGTGCAAAGCAAAATATTTCAACTCCAATTGGCAAAATCAGTTATCAGCCTCTGTGTGTATTAATTCTACTATGGCCCAAACAAAATTTTTAGGTAGTATTAATTTGATCAAGTACAGTTAAGCTCCCCATCATTATTAATTCTACCATATACAAAACAACACCAGTTTTAAAATGTTCTACATAGTTTCCCCAGAAAAGTAAAAGCAAAGTATCTCATTTCCATGTAGTAAAATTAGCATTCACTCTCCTGAATGTATTAATTATAATGGCTACATAAGAGTTTCTGCAATTACTTCCATGGCATGCAAATCAGTTCTCCATCTGCATAAATCCTATAGTATATAGAATGCCATGCGTACAGCACAGCTCCACTCTACATTAATTCAGTTATGCACAGAATAACACTTGTTTGTCAGAATCATAGGTTCATAGGTTCATAGGTAAGTACTAGGCTATCTGCCCAAGGGCATTTATAAGCCTAGCCAGAATGTGTTGGCTTTCACCACCTCCTTAGATAAGTTCCCTGTGCCTCTGTCCAGCAGAGCCATTAGTTCCCTACACCACTGTCCAGCAAAGCTGCTGCAGTGATCCCCGGGTACATTTTCTGTTTCCCATCCACCCGTCAAGGTTTCTCTTGAACAGTGTTAGTGAGGGGCTCTGCCTGATGTATATTGGAATCCTGTTCCAAAGCATGGGGAGTCTCTGGGACAGGAATCAATCCCTCCAGCATGTCCTATTTATCGTTGTGGTGAGGTTCATATCTCTAGAGCGTGTGGCTCTCCCAGATTTGTTTTTTTTAGGTGGAGCATGTCCATCAATTCTGGGTTGGACATGGCCTTGTATGACAGGCAGACAACACCTCTGAGTAAGCGGTATGCAACAAGTACAGCTGGAGTTTCTTGAGTCGGGCTGCATAGGGCATCTGTTTGAGGCCAGTAATCCTCTTGGTGAGGTACTTTTGTGGTCTTTCCAGCTGTTGCAGGTGTCTTGTAAGGTACATCCCAAATGGGGCATTGTATTCTATGATGGGTCTAATGAGTGATAAGTAGTGAGGCACAATAACCTCTTTTGTTCTAGATGCGAACCCTTTTGTGATTAGGTGGGCCACATAGAAGAATTTTCTAACCACCTTGGCAATATGATTATCAAAGGAGAGATTACTATCTACTTTGGTCCCCAGATCCCTTATTACATTTTCTGTATTTAGGGGACTACCACCTATGTGGTAGTTTGTGGGTACTTTATTTTTTCCAACGGGGATGACTATGCACTTTTTGGCATTTAGCTTGAGGCCATGATTTTGACACCAGGTGTCCATCTCAGTGAGACCCTTCTGGAAGGTGTCTGTATCAGCCAGAGAATCAATTATGGCTCCTAGTTTGCAGTCGTCTGTGAACTTGGTCAGCCATAGTCCTCCTATGCCTGCCTGTACCTCTGAAAAGTATATACCGAACAGGAGGGGTCCTAGGACTGAGCCCTGGGACATGCCACTTGTAACCGGTTTAGAGTCGGACGTAGAGCCTGCAACTCTCACCATTTGGGTTCTATCCATGAGCCAGTTGGCAACCCATCTTGTGACGTAGGGGTTTATGTTCAAGCTGGTGAGCTTGTCTATAATACTAGAATGGGGAATGGTGTCAAAAGCCTTTGCAAGGTCTAGGTAGGCTGTGTGGACATCCTTTCTCTCATCTAATGCCTTGGTAACTGTCTCAAAGAAGTCCACCAGGTTTAGGAGGCATGATCTGCCCTTAAAAAAGCCAAACTGGGTAGGGTCCAAGGTTTGGAGGTTCCCAATGTCTCTGTTAATGAGTTCCATGAAGATGTGCTCAATAGCCTTGCAGACCAGGCTAGTCAGGCTTATAGGGCGATAGTTCCCGGGGTCCGTTATGGCACCACCTTTGTGGAGTAGGATAACTGTTGCTGTGCGCCACTCTGTGGGTACATAGCATGCAGAGAGGCTGAGTTTGAACAGTGTGTTTAGATGAGGTGTTGGTTTATTTTGGAGCTCTTGTAAGACACAGCCTGGGACACCGTCCGGTCCCATTGAAGCTGTGTTTTTGGCTTTGGATAGGGCTATTTTAACCTGTGTATCTGTGATTGATGGGACCCTACATTCTTCTGGTATGGTTATGGGCCCTTTAGGGGGTGAGAGGGGGGTGAAGTTTGCACTAAACCTGTCTGCCAGAATGTTGGCAATATCAGTCAGTTCAGTGTATTTTGTGCCATTCTGTACTAACTCAGAGCAGATCTGAGAGTTTCCACTTAGGTTCTTAACATAGCTAAAGAATGCTTTGTGGTTATCTTTGGAGTCATTGGCAATTTTTCTTTCGAAACTAGCCTTGGATGATTTAATGAGGGATCGTAGTTTCTTGCTGATACTGACCAGGGATGTCTTTCCTTCTTGGGATTTTACTCTTTTCTGTACTAGTTTCCTCCTTCTGTTGTATGGCTTGTTTATGGCAAGGGTCCACCAGACTGGCTTCCTTTTCTTGGAGGAGTGAGTCCTGGTTTTACTTGGGATAGCATGATGCATGCATTCCTGCAGATGCTCATAGAGTGCCTTTGTAAAGGTTTCAGCAGCTTGGACAGCATTGTCCTTTAGCATGGGGGCTGTGAACCTTTCCACCTCAGTCTTAAGTAATGTGAAGTTTGCTTTTGAAACATTTTTCATGGTGGTTTCCTTGATTGGGGGTGGGGATTGGAATGTGGATATCCAGAGTGATTAGTCTATGGTCTGATTTAACCAGCGAGGGGTTGACCTCAGGAGTGGAACACCGGTCGCCCATGTTGGTGATGACCAGGTCCAATATGTTGTTCCCTCTGGTGGGGGTGTTGACCATTTGATCCAGGGCATTTGAGTTTATAAATTCTAGGAAACGTTGGGCAACGGAGTTAGTACTTGAGTAGTTCTCCCAGTTTATGCTTGGGTAATTGAAATCACCCAGTATTAGGGTGTTTGTAGGACCTTCATATTTCCCAGTGTCTCCAGAAATGTGGAATGGGGTCCTGGGTCATGGTGGGTGATCTGTAGCAAGCTACAATTTGGATTGCAGTTTTGCCCGTTGTTAGTTGCACATGGATAATCTCTGATGCATTGTGCTGCGCCACTAACCTGGAGGTGTGGGTATCCTTGATGAATATAGATACACCCCCGCCATTTGTGTTTTGGTCCTGGTTCTGTGGACGAAAGGCATGGTATGAGTTATATCCTAGTAGTGCTGGGGTGCTCTCAGGAGCCTTAAACCAGGTTTCTGTTACTGTACAGATGTCGATGTTCTCCATACTGAGGAGTGCCTTGAGTGCATGCATTTTGAGGTTTAGACTTCTGGCGTTGAGTAGCATTACCCTCAGTTTTTGGTTGCTTGTGCTATTTATGGTGGTGGGTTTGTCTTTTGAGCCTTGCCTAAAAAAAGGCACTATGTGGGCGGCAAGAGCCTTGGCCAGTATTTGAAAGCCTAAGGGTGACAGGTGCAAGCCATCTCTTGCGAAGCAATGTGGCTTGTCGAGCATGTCATCCCAGGCAGATAGATACTGGATCCCCTTTGAATGACACCAGAAACTTAGCCAGTTGATGAAATTGATCATTTTTTATACTGTGGCATCATTCTTGGTGAGGGTAGGATGCTACTCAGGGTCAGGGTCATACCGGCCTGGGCTACATGATCAGAGAGCTCTTCCATGTCTCTTTTCATGTAGTCCAGGGAAGTACGTCTGTGGTCATTCACACCAACATGGACAATGACAGAGTCATATTTGTACTTGTTCTGGAGTGATCTGAGTGCTTGTGTTATGTGGCGGATCCTGGCACCCGACAGACAGCTAACTGTAACCTTCTCCTTGTCCAGCCTAGTTAGTGGGACATCATTATGTGAAGTATGTGTTTCATGGTTGGTGATGGGGTGTGAAGGTTGCTTGGATGTCTGCTTTGGAGGTCTCTGTTGCTTTTGCAGATTTTTATTTAGAGCCTCCGAGTATGTTATTATGTATTCATGTGTATGTAAAAAACTGCAAGGAACCACCACGTTGGAAGTATAATAATTTATTTTAACAAAGAACAAGCGCTTTCACGCACCATGTATTCATGTGTGTTATTTGCCAGTGTTGGTTTATTAGGTCTATATGAGACTGGTGGTGTGTTGCAAGTATTACCCTTCTCCTCTTGACTGTCAGTTCCAGTTTTGGGTTGAGAGAGCTTTGCCTGCAGTTTGGCTGTATAATTGCATCTCTCACATATATTAGTGTTTGGTGGTAGGAGGAGAGGGTTGTCCGTGTACATGAGGCAGTTGTAACATTGCCTCAAAATGCCCAGATTAATCAGTTGGACTGGAGAGTACACCAGAAACAGCCCTTTGGACATGCCTGAATAGGTAGAGTAAGCTGTTTTTCTGATTGGCTGGTGGGGACGAATAGAGAGCCTTGTCCTTCTGGACAGTATAGGGGGGTCTAGTGCTAGGGTTAATTAGTGCTTGCTATGAGTTTTAAGCAAGTGCTTGACTGTGAAATTAATGGTTTGAGTGCTAAAGTTGAAGGTTTGTCTAGTTCCAAGGGAAAAATTGAAGAGTAGACTTTGTGGAGCCGAGAATAGTTTAACTCTAGCTAACCGGCACTGCCCGGTGCGCAAAACCACGTAAATGCAGTTTTTATAGCAGGGAAGTGAAAGAGATAGAAATTAGAAAGGTGGGAAACAAGTATATTTTTGTTTTTTGTTTTTTCAGAAAATAGAGCAGATAAAATCAAAACAACACTTTTGTGTGTAGCCTACAACAGTTAAACAGATTAGTTAAACACAAAAATTACTTAATTCAAGTGCAGGCAGCAAATAAGTACAATATGTAGCAATAACAAACTTTTTAAATCACAGATTCACTAAAAAAACTGGCATTTTAGGTGGAATTAGTTAAGACATCAAGAAAAAAAGAAAAATGATACTTAATCACTCTAAAGTCTCTCTTTTGTCTCTCTGCTGCTGTAGACTTTGCAGAATACCTGAAAGGCACTTGCTGAGTGGAATAAAAGTGCAAAAACTGCTCAAATGTGGTTTTTATAGCAAGGAAGTGAAAGAGATAGAAATTAGCCCAAAATGGCCAATAAACTACTAACTCCTGGGCTGAAACCATTCCTCCAGGGACAGATAGGCTGCTCAAAGCTCCCCTCTCTCACAAGGTGAACTGAGAAACTTCCTTCTATTCAAGTAAGGTATGGCAACACAGAAACTTGTAACACAGCCCTGGATCCAGCAATAACCTGAAAACTGGACTATACTAGTTAAGAAAGGTGGGAAACAAGTATATTTGTGTTTTTTTTTCAGAAAATAGAGCAGATACAATCAAAACAATACTTTAAATGCACAAAAAAGGCTATTGCACTTTAGTGTGTAGCCTACTACAGTTAAACAGACTATTTAAACACAAAAATGACTTAATTCAAGTGCAGGCAGCAAATAAGTACAATATGCAGCAATAACAAACTTTTTAAATCACAGAAATGCTAAAAACAATGGTGTTTTAGGCGGAATTAGTTAAGACAGCAAGAAAAGCAGAAAAATGATACTTAATGACTCCAAAGTCTCTCTTTTGTCTCTCTACTGCTGTAGACTCTGCAGAACACTTGGCAGGCACTTGCTGAACGGAATACAAGTGCAATAACTGCGCAAATGCGTTTTTTTAGCAGGGAACTGAAAGAGATAGAAATTAGCCCAAAATGGTCAATAAACTGATAACTTCTGGGCTGAAACCACTCCTTCAGGGACAGATAGGCTGCTCACAGCTCCCCTCTCTCACAGGTGAACAATGAAACTTCCTTCTATCCAAGTAAGGTATGGGCAACACAGAAACTTGTAACACAGCCTTGGATTCAGCAGTGACCTGAAAACTAGACTGTACTAGTTCAGAAAGGTGGGAAACAAGTATTTTTTTTTTCAGAAAACAGAGCAGATACAATTAAAACAACACTTTTCCCAATTAACCAGTTAAAAAGCTGAAAACTGAGCCTGTTCCAGCAGTCTTCAATCAGACAAGTTCTAACTGCAGACTCCTGCCACTAGGGTACAGAGAAACCTTCTCCAAAAAAGACGGCCTGGATCAGTGCACAAGTTATACAAACAAAGCTAGATCCAGCAGGCCTGAATCTAGTCTATGCTACAGCAAACAAGGCATACCGATTTCATAAAGAAACAGTTCAAGTAAGCATGTGCAATAATCCTTTAACTAGAAATTCCCAGCTCAGAAGGGCAAAATCTAGCCTCTCCTCCCACAAGAGTGCAGACCACAAACCTTCTTAATGTAAAATAACTGTCCTGAAGCCCAAGTGCTTAACCCAGAACTAATACACTTTTAGATCATAGATCATAGATTAGTAATAGACTAACTGCCCTCATGGGCCATTTTAAGACTAGCCAGTTATCACATGTGAGAATCAAACCCTGCCCCTTGTGTTTCTAAGGCAAGCACCTTAACCATCACACCAACCTCCCACCAAGAAGGGAAACACAGGCTCTGATGATATTTGAACTCATGAGCCCTGGTTTACTAGACCAGTGCTCTAACCCCTGAGCTACAGAGCCACTAATAGGTCCATACTAGGCTAACTGCCCTTGTGAGCCATTGTAAGCCTAGCCAATTATCCCTTGTGAGGCTCAAGAATAACAGACACTAAGCCTTCAATCAGCAGTTCCCAACTTAGAAGGATGTATGCTACCTGTCCTGCCACAATAGTGCAGACCACAAACCTTCTTAATGTAAAACAACTGTTTGAAGCCCAAGTGCTTAAACCAAAGGCCTTAGAATAACAGTTACAATTTAATCAGGCTACTAACAAGCAGTAATAAATGTAGCAGAATAAATTAAATTGAGTACTTTTAAGAAGAGGCAAAAGCAAAATAAGGTAATAAAGTAGGAAGAAACACAAATACAGTTAAGCAGATGAAATGGAATTTTTTTTGTAGAGGGAGGAAACAGAACAGATTAAGATACTATAGGGGAATGCCCTTCCCAAGTGCTCTCTCTATACACAGCAGAGGAGATGGGACTCGTAGGAGTATTTTAAATCAAAATATGATCTCACTGTACTCAGTTGAGTGAGCAAATGAGATGGGTCCAGGAGGAGTGTGCAAAAACAGATTTACAGCAGGGGCGGGCAATTCCAAAGCCACCAAGATTAACACCACAACAGGAAACAGGGAGGCGGGGTGGGGAAATAACTGCAGATAGACAGAGACACACAATATATACTGAATCAAAGGCATACAATATTTACTGAATCAAATCTTAAATAAGTGCAGAGAAAAGTATACTTAAATCAGCTTGAGTCCAGTTCATATATGCAGACAAGTCTCAGTAGCCAGCAACTCCAATTAAAATGATTACTAGAAATGTAACCAACACAGATTTTAATGCAAGCAGAACCCCCCCAGGCTAACACTAACACAGGAATTTCAAAGCAGTCTAACAACTTTCAATGAGCCCAGATGGCTACACTTTTTCACACTTCAGGCAGCTAACAGCAGATAGACAGAGACACGCAATATTTGCTGAATCAAATCTTAAATAAGTGCAGAGAAAAGTATACTTAAATCAGCTTGTGTCCAATCGATATATGCAGACAAGTCTCAGTAGCCAGCAACTCCGATTAAAATGATTAATTCATAGTATCATATGTTCCATCCCCATTAAGCATGCAATTGTATTTATAGAAATAAAATAAAGAGAAGTAGTCCTCTTGTTTACAGCAAATCACTACCAGGCTTCATAAACAGAGCTTGTTAAACAAAACCGTGCTGAATGTTACTTCCTCATTAATCAGAGTACCAATGATAGTTACTGACATTGTGCACCATATAATGTTGCTTGTCAATCAAAACTATGCTGTTTAATGTTACTCATTGAATATTGCTGCAAACCCACCTGTTCACTTCATAACTGTAGCTGATATACTACGTTATACTAGTCCTTCTAGTATATAGACAGAAGTGTTGCTTATAAAATATGGAGTCATTTGTGCTATTTAGCCATGATATTATCTTACCTGTCTCTTTGCTGCTGGTTTATAAACTAAGGTATCTGTTCACCACATTCAGCATGTAAATCTAAGTGTTGTGGTTAGTAATGAAGCACACTGGGTGAATGCTACTGAAAAAAAATTAAAAAAATAGCCGTTTTAATCATTAAGACTTTAGCTACATTTATCTAAGACATCCATTTTCTACAGAATATGAATCACTCTGCATTCTCATTAACTTGTGTTACAGAGAAAGATATATATTTGTGTGTGTGTGTGTGTGTGTGTGTGTGTGTGTGTGTGTGTGTGTGTGTGTGTGCATGCATGTGTGTGTGTGCGCACTGCTAGCAGCTATTTATCAGTAACTTTATACTTCATTTGGTGAAGAGAACTTTTAAGTCTAAAGTAAACATGTCACTATGGTTCTTAGTTTATCATCTAAATGTATGCAAAATCCCAGATGTTTTCTTCACAGATATATTACTTTACATTGTTTAGACTAATTTTAAATGAACATGTCATAGGCCTTTTCTCAAGATTTTGCACATCTTTTTTACATCCTTTCACTTCTTTTGTTTGCTCAACTCTGCATCATCAGCAAAAGACAAACTTTTTCTTCCAGCCCTTTTGTAATGTTGATTACAAAAACACTTGAGTAGGATTCATAATAATATTTTCAAAGCAACAGCAGGCACGAGTCCCTTATTTTGATCTGTAATATTCAATAATAGTGGGGATTTAGTTTAAGTTCTGGTAAGCTTGGAAATCTCACTAGAAGGTTGATTAGCCTGTTGGCCTCAACCTCTGGATTCTGTGACAGTATTAAACCTATGAGAAAAAAAAAAGAGCACATGTCTTAGTGTCGTAAATGGACCACCCTGCTAGGTAATATGGACCACTCAACAGCATGTTTAATGGTTTGACTGCCAGTAAAAATAAAGATGTGGACAATCTGCAATCTTGCATCTTGCCCCCAAAAAAGAAGAAGTGAGAAGAAATATAAGTATAGATAAGTACAGCAGCTGATAGAAAGGCATATAAGAGTTGTGTTGCTTGTATAAAGGCATCAAGAAATCCTATTTGCTTCATCACTTCCCACAAATAAGGCCATTAGAGGAAATCAAAAGCAAAGGCTAGTATAAAAGCAGCCACTTTTCCTGGAACATTTTTAAGGTTTTTTTTATGTATAGGCATAATGTAAGATGCTGCTGCCTTTCTCTATACCCTCTTGTAGACTGGCTACTCTGGCATGCTCCTTCAGTTACTATTTTCAATATCTATCAACTTATAATAAGTTGAGTTTGGCATCATGGCTGTTAAACTGTACAGTATACCACAGAGTATAAGCATAGTGACTGTTATACATTTGTTCTGTTAGGGATAATATGCATGTACACTATGCCTGGTCTTGCTTCTATATCACACTGTCTGTTTGGAGTATGGCCATACACTCCTGTACCCTGGTAATGAGTGAGTTCAAAATATCCCGTTTATTGATATCGCTGTCATTTCTGATGGCACTTGAAGACTACTCATGTTGTCAACCTCTGCGAGCTAACTTAAACAGCTTTACTGACAACCCAAGTAGTTTTAGTATATTCCTTTAAATGATCGACTGACTTTTATAGACTAAAGTAAATATTAGGAGAGATTATTTAGGTTCAAAGTGTGTACTTCTGCCCAAGCACTGACAGAAAAATTCCTCATGTTAGGATACCATTCTGTACCACAGCTTTCTGACATGAACTTTCAATTGCAAATCCTATAACTGCCTCTAACAGCTTTACACATTATCTTACAAAAACCT